>NC_048424.1:10674113-10690030 GCF_013103735.1 Etheostoma cragini
GGGGGGCTAAGACTGGCTTCCAGCTCCTGCAGCTGTCCCGGTTGTCACTCCTTGTCTTAAGGCTCACTCCTGGCTCAACGCTCCATCCCATGGATCAAGGGGATGTGTGCAGCACATGTGTGTGTGTATGTGTGAGAATCTCAGGCCTCCAAAGATACTGTGAGGCGATTCTCGGTACTGAGCAGCATCTGAAAAACGGCCACAGACACAAAAGGCTAGCTGAACAGTGTTAAGACCCCTTCAGCATAGAGCAGACCTCAGGCATGAGGTCATCAGCCTTGGTTTAGCAGCCTTTGTCCTGTAGCTTGATTGACAGGAGGGATGGCTAACAGACAGTTGTGGGATGGGATGGGTTACATAACATGGATGTCACTCAAGGTACAGCAGATCTCCAATAAAGAATTTTGTGATAAATTACTGAATTACTGAATTTCCTTGAAATACAGAAAACCAGAGCATGGTGCATACATGATTAAAACAAACAGACGCAAATGTACATTACATACCAATACACAGTGACATCCAAGCTTGGTAATCTTTTCGCACCTCCGCACTGTGGGTCTCACCTTAATATGGATAATGAAGTCGGTGAATCTTTTAAATCTGTGTCGATAACAGGTGATAAGCTAATATTCCATCAGTAAGCCTATGTGTTTGTGTGTGTGTGTGTGTGTTACAAAGGAGAAAGACAAGTCTCTTCCCACCTCTCTCTCTCTCTCTCTCTATCTCTCTCTCTCTCTCCCTTATGTCTCAGAGATTAGCCTTTGCTCAAACACCTCCTGTTCATCTAAGTAATTAAAACATTAGAATTACTGGATTATAAACTGCTTTCGATTTAATCCAGCACTCAATGCTCTCACCATCTTGCCAAATGGGTCAATGGGAAATATAATGGGCCTCTCTGATTTCTGATTCAGGGATCTGCAAGAGGCAAAGGATGCCAATAATGGCTATTAAAATAGAGAGAGAGAGAGAGAGAGAGAGAGAGAGAGAAAGAGAGAGAGAGAGAGAGAGAGAGAGAGAGAGAGAGAGAGAGAGAGAGAGAGAGAGAGAGAGAGAGAGAGAGAGAGAGGGCCCAGGCCGGCTTTGCCCTGAGTGCCATCTGTCTTGGACCCACTAGACCCAGTTTTGACTGGAGGAAGCCAAACCAGTTCAGGCTCTATCTCTGCCCCCACGCACACACGAACACACGCACGCACGCACGCACGCACGCACGCACGCACGCACGCACGCACGTCCACTTCCTGTGACCACTACCTTTGTTCAATTGTTTCAATGCACTGAGAGTTTTTGGTGAGTGGGTTGAATGTTAAAGGCACCTGCAGTTCTTCGATCCTTCTTTGAGAAATTGACCAAGGACAGGCATTGCTACTGTGTGATTGTGTTTGTCGGTTTGTGTGTGCGTCTGTCTGTGTGTGTACATCACAAGACCATTTAACAGGTATTTGCCCCCGGGGCCCCCAGTACACCTTAAAACCCTGGTATCAATGGGTGTCCAGATATAATTTATATCATTTATCCTGCCATTGTCTACTTTTGACACATGTTCTCACATGTGCACACATTTATAAATGTTCACTTTCATTTAGTTTCCAGGGAGGTTCCTCCCTCCTCACTTTTACCCCCTCCCTCACCTCTCTTGGCAGTGAAAATAAAGGTGTGCTGTGGGGATTCACCACTGCTGTCTTCTCACCTAAACTGTCTATTCTTATTTTGGTGTATCAGTATGTGCTTGACAATTTGTGAGTTAACACACTGTGCGCTCGTGCAGCCTTTATGAGCATGAGAGTCCTTTGCAGCGTGTTTCTGCCTGTGTGTTTATGTTTTATGTGTGTGTTCATTATGGTTTGTGTTGCTTGGAACCAGGTATACAAGTTGACACAGTTACAGTTCCTCGCAGAGCGACAGAGGGGCCCTGCCATCCAACAACAGACACTTTGTCGCACTGCTTCTCTTGGCTTGTTATGAACTTCCTTCTATCTCTCTCTTTCTCTCGCTTTCTTTCTCTTTTTTAGTGAGCCCATTTTCTTGTCTGAAGTCTTAATTTGGGGAGCTGGGCCAATGGGGAGAGGGAAGAGAGGCGAGGGGGCCGAGGGAGGGAAGAACGGGGGGAGAGAGGAGAGGAGGTGCGGAGTGGTGATGGCTGCAGACGGACGGCCCTTTGTTCCTCCTTTCCCAGGCTCCTCTCTTGAGCCTCTGAGGCTCCAGTTGCGTTGGAGCCTTCCAGAGAGAGAGAGAGAGAGAGAGAGAGAGAGAGAGAGAGAGAGCGAGAGAGAGAGAGAGAGAGAGAGAGAGAGAGATAGAGAGACAGGCTGAGAGGAAAACGGGGGCACAATGATCTGTCCAACTGGAATCTTCCAATTCCACCAAACAAATGCACACACACACACACACACACACACACACACACACACACACACACACACACACACACACACACACACACACAAATACAGGATCTAGAGATGGACAGAAAGGAATAGGGGGGTGGTAAAAAAACAAACAGATAAATTAAAAGGTTAGGAAAATAAAGCAAATGCAAAGCATAAGGATACGACGAAGACAACATCAATAACAACAAACAGAGAAGGCAAGCTGCACATTCTGACCACTAGGTGTCCCCATCACTGATGCCAAATGTGGGCAAGCCAGAGTTAATCCCACACTGTGCCAGTGGCTCTGGAGCATGAGACCAGTGTGTTGCTCTATCCACAATAGATGAAATCCAGTGTTTAATTACTAACACATGCCGAATGAATCCATCAATCTGTGTAATGTGGAAACATGTTTTCATGCTTTTTAAAACTGGAATCATTTTTGTGTAAAAACCTCAATACTAACCGCAATTATGAAATAAAATGCACTGCTGAGCAAATAGAGAGAGACGCACCCATACATACTCTGTAAACAAACGTCCTCAGATGGAAACTTCAATGATACGTTTTAGTTTCAAGCCCCCAGTCATCTTGCAGGTGTAGGTGTCAATGTGGTTCAAACGGTGGACAGCTCATGTTGGCCTTTGGTAGGAGGATCGCACAGAGAAGAAATCGAAATGAGGTCCTGAGTCCTTGTGTTTCTTCGTCACGAAGTTTCCCAAGCATAATAAGTTACATCAGTGTAAGTGTGTGGTGATATTTATCAAAAGAAATTCTGTTTGTTGTTGGGTTGGCGTACATAACCCACTGACAAGCTGCAGAACACACTTTCCAATAATGTGAAAGCTTACAGAAAACAATTCAGCTGAAAAAAAACACTCTTAACAGTGAATGGAAAATCTTCTTGATCCTGAGCGTGTGATAGCAAGTGACCAGGGAGGGAGGGGGGGACTTGGAGAGGGACCTTGGGGACAACGTGTCAACGTTTTCTGTGCCGGAGCAAGGACAAACATTGGGCAAACATTGGGAAAGACTGGCAGCCTTTGAGATAGGGGGCCGTTGATCTAAGACTGAGGAGCTAAAGTCCACTATCTCCTGTCTGATACAGCAGCCAAGGTCTTGCTGACACACAGAGCCACAGAATAAACATGAGTACCTGAAGATAATGAACTTTGAACCCTCAGCGGGAGAGGTGGAAAAAACAGGAAGTGGTGAAAGTGACTTCAGTGACTTCCTCCCTGCAGGCCAAGAATGAATCAGGTGGAACGATTGTAATGACACAGGTCATTGTACATAAAAGCACACACACATTGTTCAAGAGTGGGAAGCACAGATGTGGTGGGTGTGCATGTGTTTGCCCACATGCGTGTATGTGTGTGTGTGTGTGTGTGTGTGTGTGTGTGTGTGTGTGTGTGTGTGTGTGTGATGGAGAAAGCGAGAGAGTAAGTCTTCAGATGTAGCGACAGATGGTATTTGATTACAGAGCAGACGGTCGGTGTTGTACAAAGATGCTGTCTCAGCCCAACCTAAGGAGCTGTAGCCTCCGGTTAAGGCAAGCGGAGGGAGGCAGGTGGAGGACGAGAGGGAAAAGGAACACAGGAGAGAGAGAGAGAGAGAAAAAAAGAATAAAAGCAAGCAAGCAAGAAAGACACAAAAGAAGCAACTCCAAAAATGAGCATCAAAGCAAAAAGAGTGAAAAGCAGTCAGGCAAGAACAAAAGGAAGAAAAGGAACAGAGCAATGTGCTGTCGTGGTGGAAAGTACAACAGAGGTCATGATAAGAAAAGAGCAAAATGACGCAGAGAGAAAACAAACCGAGCCTTTTTAAAATACGCCTGGATTTTTCTTAAAAGTCTCACAAACTCAACAGCAAATAAAATAACAACAATCTGTGGGAATGTGTCATTGAAAACATAAGTCAGATGGAAATGTTTCTTTAGTAATTGAGTTTAAACTTTTTTTGTTGTATTTCTTAGAATGTACATACACACAATTTATTGGTTACAATTAGAGTTAATACAATTAGCTGATCAACAGATAATCTGCCACTATTCTCATAGTCAAATTAATCACTTTAACAGCAAACAAAAAACATGATATACTCCAAGCTTCTCAAATTATTAGGATTTGATGTATTTATTTTATCATATTTTTTATCATATTTTGTCCAATTTTTTTTTTTTTTAAACAAGCAATTTAAATAAATCTCCTTGGGCTATGGAAAATTATAACAGACATTTGTTACAGGCATTTTCTTACATTTAACAGATAAAACGATTAATTTCAAAGATCATTGTCTGATCAGTCAATAATAAAATTAATCGTTTGTTGCAGCTCTAGTTAGAACAAAGTCAATTTCCAAGTGGTTTGTCTTTCCACTGTTTGATTAAACTTCTATCTCGGCATTTATTAACTTGTCTATATTTAGTCAGCTTATTTGCTGAAGGTTGAATAGATGATTTCATTATGTGTCTGTGTGTCTCTGGCTATGGCGATTGGTGCATTTAGCCCGATGAAGCGGCATCCGCAGTCATCTGTGGAGAGACCCAGGCTGGGAGGTTGGTGCTCTGCTGTCAAACCCCTCATTAGTGCGTTGAATCCCTGCGAGAGCAGACCGGCGCTGAGTCGCTCCAACAGGACAGAGTAACTGACTCTACATGTGTACAGTGATGCTGAATAAGTTATGTGAAAAAATTCAAACATGCACGCACACACACTTTTTGAGTGCATGTCCTAGACAGTGATGTAAATAAACCACAAACGGCACGTGTTTTCTACTCTTTTTCATTTTTATTTCCATTTTTATTCATTTTGCACAAGCTTGCATATATACTGCACATACATTCAGTTCATAGAGGGTGAAGGCACGAAAGGCAATTTGACTACTGGTTGTTTTTGGGCTGGGCCAAAGCAATACAGGGGAAAAGATCTCAAGAGAAAATACAAAACTGCTTCAAACTAGTTTCAGCGTCCTAGCCCACCCTCGGCCCTGTCCCGGAACAAAACATAAACACCTTTTTTTCTTTAAAACTGTCCAGTTCCATTTAGCTGCCAAGATCTTCATTTTATCATTTCTCTCAATTGAATGAGCACGCTAGAAGACTAATTTCTTAAATTCAATTTTAGGTAGATAAGGATTAAAATCTTTTAAATTGGTTCTACATAACGAAATGCAGTACAGCCTTCCCTGTTTGAAAAACAAAAAAAAACAACATCAAATAAATTAGGATAAATTAAACCAATAAATTACACAGAATCTGCGAGACAAATAGACACCAATAACAGAAAAAAGCAGCCATGTCAAGAGTTTTATTTTACAACTTGTGTGTAACCCTTCAGACTGTATTTGAAACATGGCTGTTCCAGTTGGAATTACTGCACTAGAATCGAATAATAATGTCATACAAAAAGCATCAATAAAACACTATTTACATAACATATTGCTAAGTTACACAAAGGCAGTATTTTATCACTGTAAGTCCACAGCATTGATATTTACAAAAAAAAGAGGAGCAATGTCATAAAAAAAAAAAAAAAAGAATTTCTACTGAAAGCATAGAGAAACAAAACCCTCTTTCAAACAGGTCAGAAAACAGATCAGAGGAAATTATCGTAACACACACATGCACACACAAACACACACACACACACACACACACACACACACACACACACACACACGCACACACACACACACGTTGCCAATGCTTAATGAGAATCATTTACATGTCAGGAGGGTACTCCCAGGGGTGGGGGAGGGGCCACAGTGTTGAGAATTGTGTCACTCACTGGTTCACAGGTTCTCATAATCGGTCTTTTCTCTCACACAGACACACACTCATATACGTCTACACACACACACACACACACACACACACAAACACACAAAATGCAAAGCGTACATAAATTCCACAGAAGTCCAAACTTTTACCAACTGTTTGAACCTGGTAGAAAAGGGTATAAATCAATTCTTTCTGTCTCTTTTTAAGCTGTACAACATGGTGTTCCGCCTCCATGACACTGCTCTCCTGATGACAATGAGTTCCTGTCTCTCTCCCAGGTCAGATCTAGAGCTACGACGGCGGCAGTCTGCCCTTGTTTTTGAACGAGACCGGGTCTTGCCAACGGGCCACTCTGTGACATCATCATTACCCCACCGCTAGCAATAATGCATCGTTTTGTCAGCGAAAATTAAAGAAATGCATGCTGGTGCAACTTCAAGGGCACTGCCGACGGGAAACAGCCTCCCGTTAAAGGCATGGCAGGGGACAAAAAACACAAGAAAAACCTCTCCTCTGTGGGTTTTTTGGAAGAGTGGTTATGAGTCCGGTTGGAGACAGCAGGTCATCCCTCTTTTCTTCACCCTTCTTTTTTTAAACCACTTTCACCCTTCTCTAGCACTCTGAGTGAGAATAGAAAAACTGTACAGTTATTCTTTGTTTCATCCTGACAGTATTTACAGTAGCAACAACATTTCATTCTCTTAAAACGGATTAAAAGTTTATTTTCTGATCTCGAGAGCACAGCCATTCAGCACGATACAAAAGGTAAAGAAACCAAAAGGAAAACTGGTCACAAAACCTGCAAAAAAACCTACAACTATTGCTCCTAATTTACCAACAACTCACTTATTCATATTACAGATTTAAACAAAGCTGTCACTATAAATACCTTCAAGACTTCATTAATGAAACAATATTTCATTCATGTAAAAACAGTGCCTTCCAAAGAACTTCCACTACTGTTTATGTTTTTCCCATATATTTCTCTTTTACAATTCTTAAAAAAGGCTATATAAGTATTTCAATAATGCTATCCTCAAAACCAAACGACCCCAGAAAAGGAAAACTTGACAAAAATATTTTCAATGTGGTTTTAAGATCTTGCTAATCCTTTTTGCACGTATCCTGAATTAATCTTTTTAGGCGCAGGAACTCTTTAACTTTAGGGCGGGGTTGCAGGAAGGGGGAGGGTGCGGAGCGATAATCTGTGCATCAGATAAAAGTGTCCTTTCCTTTCTATTTTGTTTGTGGCACTGTAGAGCCTTTGGCTGGTGCTTTGAGACTCTGAGACATGCAGGGCCTAGCCCATCCTTTAGTGAGAAATGTGTCCGTCTCTCTCTCTCTCAGGGCTCCTGTATCTTAAGAAGAACACTGTTCAGGGAGGAGGAGACGGAGGACATAATGAAGGGAGTAGCTCTCTGTCTTTCTCTGCCTCCTTTTGTCAGGCGCTTTGTCTCGCTTAGACAAGTCAGCAGGTTAAGCAACCTGCCCCTTTTGATCTTTTGTGACACACACACACACACACACACACACACACAGACAGACACACACCAATGTCGCCAAGGTGAGACCAACAGCTAGCTTGCACGCATTCTAGAAAGCATTCAAGGCCTCTCATTCCTTTAACTTACCTCATCAAAAGGGCAGCTTACACTAACTGCGTTTTTATATTCTTAAAAGCCTGAGAGGGCGGATCAAATGAATAAGTGTAAGAATAAGAAGAACAGCAGATATACGTACATGTAAAGTTCAAGTGGAAAATCTGGGATTGGAATCTCAGGTAAAAGTGAAAGGAATGCTGTTTAACAAACTGGGCACAGTGGCTTCAAGAGAATCACACTTTGGGTCTTAAAAGCTGCCAGTTTGGGACGGAGGGACAGAGCGGAGGGTTTCAGGTGCGTGTTGCTCCTCACTCTGTGCCTTTGTCCCCGCTCTTTGTAGTGCTGAGAGCTTCTCAATCTACCCCTGGGGTGAGTGCTCACCTCCGACCTCGTATTGTTGCATTGAGAGAGGAGCTAGATCACTCAAAGGCAGGTGAACGTGGAGGGAAGGAGCAGTGTGTGCGTGTGTGTTGTTCTACTTGAAGCAGAATTTTAAAATAAATGCTTGTGTTTTAGCTTATATTTCCCTCTCTCTTTGCCCTCCTTAAATTATCTCCCTCCTTCTGATGCTTCTATTTGTAAGTATTCAATTATCTATTGTTTCAGCGACACTTTACTTTAGATTGCCAGAGTATTCTGATATATTCAAGTATCAACTGCTATTGAAATAACGTCATATTGTTATTTACACCTTGTACAGGCTAATCACAATAAATGCCTGACATATAAACAGGTGGACTTCATCTCTCACATGAGCTATTTAGTGAACAGTGCTATAAAAAGACAAAAAGCTATGCAGTTTTTATTGTCTTCACCAATCCGGGACATGATTAGATGAATAAGATTTATTTGATAGCTGGACAAATGGCTCGTTTAGCGGGAGCAGTTTAGTTGTCAAAGCTGGAGCGGATATGAAAAATTAGCCATTTAAAAAAAGCAGATCACGCGCCAAAAGGCCACACGTCTTCTGCATATTTCTATACTTCTGCATATACTTCTTGTTTCTGCAGCCTTGCTAATTTTCCAGCATTGTTGCCAGACTGGTCCTCTGCAGGATAGGCTAGCCACTACAGGCATGTAGAGAAGCCTACTCGGATGGCTCTCCATTAAAACCCAAAATTGAAACACTTTCCATGCAAGTTGCCCCAAACTACCAAAAAAACAACAAAATATTTAAAAAACAGTCCACTTCAGAGATGGACAAACAAAGACAGGCGTTAGAAGAAGGATGGGAAATGGAAGGGGGGGGGGGGGGGGGGGGGGGGGGGGGGGGGGGGGGGGGGGGGGGGGGCAACATATTTCAGAATCTAAACTCTTTGAATAATATTAATAGCAATAATTTATTTTTTTCTGCAACGGCATCAAGGGACAAACAAATCTCAAAGTGCCCATTTTTAGCAAGCAGTGATGACAAATAATAATAATCCTAAACAACAACAATAATAATAATAATAATAATAATAATAATCAAAATAATAATGTACACCCAATAAACACAATGCCCTATTTGCAGGGAAAACACACTTCAAAACATGGTAGAGCTCAGTAGCTATTGGAAACCAGTCCAAGTCCCACAGACTAGTACAGACCAGTACCACGAGTCCAGTCTTAGTCCAGTCAGTAACCTCACTAGGCCTTGTTTTTGTGTGCATGTGTGTGACTGTCCTGTTGGGGACATCTTCGGTAGCACAGTCTATTGGGCGCCCACTTTGCGGGGACAGTTCATATGGACACCCCAGGGTGCCATGAGTAAAGTCTTAAGGGAACCCAGCCTATGTTCTTAGTAGTGTAAATGGGAACTCAGGAACGTCTTCCACACACTGTGGACTTTGTTAGTGTTGATCCTAAAACAAGCCAAACGGATGAGGGTTCACACGGTCCAAAATACACCCAATAAGATTAGAGTCTCTTCAGTTCAGAATCATACAAAAACAAAACAAATAATAACCATCATGATAATATTATCATATAAGAACAACAACACAATAGCTAGGTCATTTAGGAACTGCCACAGGCTTCAGATTGGGAATGCTACTTCATAACTTTCATACATTCAAAAAAAAAAAAAAAAGGAAATCAAAAGAAAAGTTTTGGGAAAAAAACAACTAAAGAGAATATTTTGAAATTCTATGAAATCAGAGAAAATAAAAAAAAGCGCAAAGCGTTGAGCGAGGAGAAGAAAAAGGAGGAGAGGAAATTTACTCGTGTAGAAGCTCTTGGAGACAGTTTGGGGATTTGAAAATCTCTGGCACTTCGCTGTCCAGTTTGCAGATGACCTTGTAGATCGCCTTCTTCCAGGACGGGTCCACGTCTTTGCCGGCCACGATGGCGTTAAAGAACTCCCTCAGTGTGATCTCTGCCACCTCCAGAAAGCGCTCAGGGACCTTCACAGACACAGGAGAGAAAGAGATGATTATTCAACAATTGAAGAATATTATCTGTATTATATCAGAATCAGAATCAGCTTTATTGACCAGGTATGAAGACACATACGAGGAATTTTCCTTTGGAGCATAGTTGCTCACAATGTGCTTACACATTCAAAACAAACCAACAAACCAACAATATATACACACTAATATATACACACTAATATATACATACTCTAAAGAAACAATGTATAGAGATGAGCAATGAAGAGTCCAATAAAAAATATTTAAATTTGGAACATAGTGCAAAGGGTACTGGGATAAATAATATTAAGTTATTATATTATAATATGAACTGTATGAACATTATGAACAGTTCTGAAATAGGAAATGAGAATGATGAATAAATAATGGATAATAAGTGAGATATGAGAATGAGAATGATGAATAAATACTAAATAAATTGAATAATATTGGAACCAGTTATTATTATTATTATTATTATTATTATATTATTATATCTATATACATCTACAGTATAGAAAGAAAGTCAGCATTTGAATACATTGCTCCTCTGTAGGGAGACCAAATCATTTACAATTGACCCAAAGCTCAAAAGCTAATTGTGTTATTGTAAATTGCAGAAAGTTTCATTGGTTTCTAAAATGCGTGACTTCCACTGGTTGTTAGCTATCATGTTGCAGCAGCGTTTTCTTGCATATTGCTCAACACTGTTATCTCCACACTTGTAGAACATGTTCATATTTTTACAGTGAATGTAAAATCATAAATCTCCTGTCTTTTGTGTATCCACTTCCTTAAAAGTCAATTGAGGCGTCAGCCTGAGAAAAGTCACTTCTTGTGAATTCTCAGGTTTCTCACACCTCCCACATCCCTCAATGCAACACGGTGAGTGTGACATCTTTATGAGTCCCACTGTAAATCTGTGACCAAACGAGAGAGCCGAGCTGAGTGAAGCGCGGCAGAGAGTTGCTGGCGAAAGAGGAAGTACTAAATGCTTTGGGAACGGCGAGACACGCCGCCTCTTTAGTGTCCCTGACAGCAGCGCTCACCGACACCATGGAGATGATTAGTCTGGCAAAGATCTGTGACACCTTCCCCTAGGCCAACACTCTGTCACGCACACACAGTCATGCAGGCGTGAGCACACACACCAGCACACACACCTCCTTGTGCCAAGGAGATGACACATCCTGTACTGTTACAGAGCCCTACATGATGCTCGCTGCACACACACACAAGCTGTATTTGGATGAGTCTTATTCCTCAACTCAAAGCTCCAGGGCGACGCAGCCTTCAGGGGTCACCTGCTTGGATAATGCTGACTGTCTGCCTGCCTGCCTCCCTTGATGCTCTCACACACACAAATTGTCTCATACACACACACACATATACAGCAGCAGCAGCTTGCCCAAATGCCTGACAGTGCGCACTCCGCTCCTCTCATCCAGTGTCCTGCAGATACTCATCAGGAGTGTCAGGACACAGCAAGGTTAGTGGCCGCTGGAATACACACACACACACACACAAACACACACACACACGGGACAGCCACCCGGCCCCCTCGGGGTGATGAATGGAGGCTAAGATGCCTGTGTGCCTGGGGTGTGTGCATATCTCTGTCCACTGCTCAAATGAAAAGGTGAGTCGTGAATAAGGAGCTTGTGTGCTCTGTGTGTGTGTGTGTGTGTGTGTGTGTGTGTGTGTGTGTGTGTGTGTGCGTGTGTTTGACAGAGAGGAAACACACAAGTTCACCCAATTCCCCAAATATTGAATTCCCCTCTGGTAGATGTGGATATAATTCATTGTTTGGGCCGCTGTCTTCTCTGAAAGGCTGGCACAATGACCCCGGTGCGAGGGCAACTGTGTGTATGCGTTGTAAGTGCCTGTGCGGGTTGCGCACCCTTTCCCACAAGACTGCACTAACGGGCAAATGCAACGCTAGCGCCCTATCTGTTAGACGCAGGGGGTGCCGCATTACTAAGAATATTCCTGCATGGAATTTCTCCTGACGTTTTGACTATAAAAGGACAGCAAAACGCTGACTGCAAGGAGAAAGCAATGTCAAGGAGAAAAGGGTATTGGTATTTCAGATCCTCTTGACTGAGAGAGTGAGAATGAGAGGGAGGGAGAGGGCAGTGGCAAGAGAAGGAGGGGCTGAGAACAGTCTAAGGAGAGAGAGTCGAGCGACAGAAGAGAGGGAGTTATTCCTGTCCCATAAGCCTTTGTTTCGGCAGTACATGTGAATTGTGTATGTGAGCAAGCTGCCTCCAGACCAGCCGTGAGCCTTAACTGTTTGCACCCCCCCTTGTTCCACTCCAACCCCCCTTCTCTCTCTTTCTTGCTCTCTCTCTCTCTCTCTCTCTCTTGCTCTCTCTCTCTCACTAGGGTCAGCTGTTGGGCCTTTGTTCCAGAGGCATTGTGGGGGATTATCCAGTGTGGCCGTTCATTCGCTTGGCTATCCAGGAAATGGGGCCAATCGCGTGGCACACAATCCTTCATACATTTTTCAAAGGGCTTTTTAACAACTTCTCAGCACAGCCCGAAATTAAAGGACAGATGTACAAAGAAGGGAGGAGAGAGGGAGGAAGAGAGGCAGGGGAAAAAAACAGTACAGAGTGAGGGATGGAGGGTTGTGTGCGTGTGGAATGATGACTGGAAAAGGTCAACAAGGTGACTGAGAGTTCATCTACACTATGCCAGCTCAATTTGAAAACACAATTTTTTTTTGGTCCACATTACGCCAGCATTTTTCTCATCTGAAAACAGAGCTTCAGAGCGGGCAAATCTGAAAACGCCATCTTTTTGCGTTTTTTTCAATGTGGAAATAGAAGCCTTTGGAACATGATGACGTAAGCCTGCTCAGTCCTGTTCAGCGGCTGACAAATAACGGCCTGTCAACTCTTACTTTCTCTGTGATCACTCATTTTAAATGTAAATATAGACAAACAGACGGTACAGGTTCATTTATGTTTATTTTACTTCACAATCATGACATAGTGATTTGAGCAGTGTCTCTGTGCAGTAGCGCAGGAAACACTGTTCGCCTCATCAGCAGTTTTCTTTATAGTCTGGCATCAAAACACTGTTTTATGGTTTCTCAGGTAAATAGTAATTAGAATTAGAACTAAATTGCACGTTTACATGTAAATAAATATAGTATAAGTGATGACGGAAAGCAGGTCTGAGACTCAGCAGAATAAAACGTCTGTCTGTCCCACTATTTAGCAGATGTTGGCTGGGTGCACAGTTTTATAGTTTGCCTGAAAAAAGAGGGACAACAAGAGATTTAACCATTTTCGTGCGGTTCAGATGTTTCAGCTTTGTCTGAGAGCTTTACAAAAACAACCTAAAAAACACCACCAGTGTGACCTCCGAGGTTGACCTCTTCATGTGTTACACACAGTCACAAAGACACACACACAGACACACACTTGATAAAGTTGTACAACCCTCTGAAAAATAAGAGGTTTTGTTCTGAGAGAAGGTGGGAGAAAGGCAGAGAGGATTGGTGTGTGTGTGTGTATGTGTGTGTGTGTGTGTGTGTGTGTGTGCGTGCGTGTGCGCGTGTGTGTGTGTGTGTGCGGGGTGTCCAAAAAAAACAAAAGCTTTCATGAAAAGGGATATTATTGTAGCTCTACCCCTGTGTAACACAATATGAAAGGAGGAAGAGAGGAGGAGGGGAAAATGGAGAAAAGAATCAGCTATATTACACACACGCTTCCCTAACCTTTGCATCATGCTGTGTGTTGGTTAAATACCAAACAAGGAAAAAAGTTGAAAGAGAAATAAAGCAAGAAAGAAGGACTTCTCTGACAAGAGGCAGCGATGAGGCAGTTAATCACTCTCATTCACTGACTGGCTCGTGCTTCCCCACAACTCTCTCCCCCATTCTCTCCACCTCTCTCCATCTCCCTCTCTCATGACAGGTTGCTTTGAGACAGAAGGATAAGCTCTTTTTCAGAGAGAGGGAATCGGATTTCCTGCTTTTTGATGAGATAATAAAATATGACAGAGGACAATAGGAGCCTGTGGACGGCTTGCTGGAAGCTATTCACTCCAGCAGCGGCCCCTGTCTTAAGACTGCTTAGACAAACGTTTAAAAAGGTAGCCAGAGGCCCAAGCCCTCGAATAAAGGCTACTGTTACACACACTGTGCGCAAGTGTGTGTGTGTTTGTCTTTGCATGTGTTTTTCAGCAAAGCCTGAGAAATCTCTTCTCTCTCGGTGACTCAGGGTTGAGCTGTTTGTTTGGCCAACGTGTTTCTCCCCTTTGCTTTTGGGAACTGTCAGGAGATGTATTGCACCTTCTATTTGCACAGCGCTGGCCAAACAAGACGAGACCCTGGAAGATAAGGCTGTGTGTGTAAGTGAGTGTGTGCGCTAGTAAGCTGTAGCCTTGAAGGATGAAATGCAGGGACACCACATAAGCCCCCGCTGCCAGCCAGGTTAATTCCTAACCCCAACTCAGCCTGGGAATACCGACACTTCCCATGCTTTTTGGTCATTGTATGTGTGTTTGTGTGTGTGTGTGTTTGTGTGTGAGACCGGGAATTGATAGATTTTGTAATGCACTCAATACCATAGCTGGGGTCATCTGGCATTGACTTACAACATGTTTCTTTGCAGTGTATCTTAGGAATATTGTCACTTCTGCTGACAACGAAACATACGTTTCAGAACAAGAGTTGAAACTGAAGTTGAGCAGGCCTGTGACATTTCAGTGAGTCAAGCCAGAGCTTCCCGAACCTCTAACACACACTCACACTGCCCGTGCCTCACGTATCTGCTCTGATCAATAATCTACAAAGGCCTTGATAAGCCCTTGGCCCACACTGTCACTTTAGGCAAACACAACCCATGTCCCCTTTCTTCCTTCTCCCCAACCCCCTCTCCCGCTGATAAGACTGTGCCATGGCTGAAGAGTCCAACCAACTAGCGAGGAAAAGAACAGGCAGAGTCGCAGTGGATCCTTCGTTCAATCATTTCCTTCTCAAGTGCTTAATTTCTTAATTTTAATTTACTTTTTCAAAATTCCTCTCAGATTCTCAAATCTCTTACCCGTGAAGTGTGCTCTTTTCTGTGTGCTTAGGCGACTACTGGGACGGGAAACGGGCCTCAAAGCTGAGCAAACACCAGCCACCCTTCACTCCACTGATAGCCTTGAAAACATGGAGCCTTGAGGGGCTGTTGTGTGTACATGTATGTGTGTGTGTGTGTGTGTGTCCTGCTGTCTGGTGTGTGTGTGTACGTATGTAAGCATGATCACTAGCGTCACATGGGCTCTTCTCAAGGTGCACCTCCACCAGAGTCAAGAATAGGACAGGGTCAAAGACACTGATGAAGTCACTCTCCTATCCCATCTTCCTTGCTCCTCCCTCCATCTTTACTTAAACCTCAACCAACCCACGCACACGCACACGCACGCACACAAACACACACACACACACACACACACACACACACACACACACACACACACAGAGACTAACACACTGCAAATTCATATATTATTAGAGCCTCTTATGACATGTCTTTCCTCCTCTCTTGCCGTCCCCTTTCTTTGCCTTGCTTTATAGAAATTGGGGGTTGTGAGGGTGAGGGTGCTAGCTTTATATCAAACCAAGCATCAGACATAGAAATGAATTACAAACAGCAGGGAAAGCCAGAAATCACAGTTTAAGCCCTTGTTTAGAAATTAAAAAATTCAGGGTCTAGTACGGCAGACGCAGGCAGAGAGAAAGCATTCCAAATGAAGGGGGGGGGGGGGG
>NC_048424.1:10690130-10698121 GCF_013103735.1 Etheostoma cragini
GCACACACACACACACACACACACACACACACACACACACACACACACACACACACACACACGCTGAAGAAAAGACCTGTCAGGCTATGTCAAACGGGGGCCCTCAATAGCCCCCGGCTATTCACTGAGAAGCAGATGATCCCACTCTCTATTCTTTTCTTTCCCTAACTCTTCCCACTAAGAGAAATAAAAACCAAGACAAGTTGTAAATTATGCTCATGGCACAGCAAAGTCTGGGGTAATATCTGAAGATCTGTTAATTCTTTGCCATAGAGACTATCAGAGGTGCGGTGATCGCACTAGTGTTGTCACCAGTCTTTCTTTAAAGGGTTGGTTCAATCCACCAAACACATTTCTCACTAAATTCTTGGGGTACCCCGTATACTTGTGTCATTTCATTTATTTTTTTATTTGGGTAAATCAACCTTTCAAGCTTATTAGCATCCCAACGTTATTACTTCTCCCAGTCCGATGCTTCAGTTTAGTAAAATAACAACACAACTTTGAATGAGAATTTGCGTATCATATCACATGTATCTATGATTATCTATCAAATCTGTGATTCCGTTCACGTTGAACACAATAAATATGAACATGAGAAGGCGCCTCGTGTCAGCTCATCATTACTTTCTCAATTGTAACATGTGTGTAGAAACAGAAGCTGCTGTGTTTGCTGGCTCTGGTGGGAGAAGCAGGTGCAAATACACATGAGTGCATACAAGGACAACGTGTACTCTATTTATTACGTGTTGCTGTATGTGACAAATGTAATGTGCACGCATGATAAATGTACATGTAAGGAAGTTTGGTGTATTTCAACCTTTTCTCAGTGAGAGCAATAAAGATTAGGGAAATTACAGTAGATTTTGTAGATAAGAGGGGGAGAGAGTAAGTTAGGGATGGTGTTTGTGTGTGTGTGTGTGTAGTTGACATAAACCCACTGGCAAATTGTATTGGTTGTATTTTTGGCAGCTCTGAACTTAAATCTATACCGCCAGCTTTTCATCTCTCTCCCTCTATCTTCTGCCTCTTTTTGTCTTCAATCGCTCTTTAAAGAGAACCCTAGAGCCTTTTACAGAAAACACCACACCTGTGTGCAAGTGTGTGTTTTTAGGTACGTATGTATATTTATACATGTTTGTATCTGTGCCTGTGCATGTGCATGTGCATCCAATGCAACGGCCATGACCTTTTCACCTCAAATTCAAGCGGTCGAACCCCGGTCAAAGACGCACCCCATGCACACCCTGCCCTGCGTGGTGATAAAACCCCCAAAAAACAAAACAACAGGAATGAAGGAGTGCAAGACAGGGAGGGGAAAAGCAGGAGGAGGAGGATAAAACAGACATTAGCCTCTCTGGGCGGAGAACAAATGGAGCCCCGAGAGGGACGTGAAGAGGAGGAACGAGGGAGTGAAGGGGGAAGGAGAGGTGAAGCACACAATGCTATGGGGCACGGCGGTTGGACAGACAGCATCTGCTCTCAGCTCTCTGTGGCTCTAGTAATGGATGGAGAGTTGGAGAGAAACCGAGAGACAGCGGTAGGAAAAGCTGGAAAATAAGAGGAAGAAAAAGAGGATAATAGAGGGAAAAGACAGAGGCCGCATGCTAGGGAGGAATAGAGATGGGTGAGGGAACAAGAGCGAACAAGTCAAACTTTAGAAACTTTTCTTTTATTATTTTGTCCCTTTGGATGAAAAAACAAGTGTGTCTTTTAAAGGGCGTTATCAATTCAAATGGAGGGATGACAGACAGATAGACAAACAAAAGAGGAAGAGGGACAAAAGGAGTGAGACATCTTTCCAATAGGAGAAAGAGCAGCTGATAAGGGAGGACACACGATATCCGCGTGTGTGCGGACAAAGGCTGCTCACCGTTTTCGCTGCTACCTCCTTCTCACATGGAGATCATAGGGACTTCCTCTTTTAAATGCCGAGGTGTGTGTGTCCTCTGTGAGAGGAGTGGTCACTGACAGAGGAAACTTGGCCTAGTCTGTTTTATGGAAATCTGAGAGTTTCCCAGAGCCATCATAAAACTGCCTCTCTATTAGACCCCACCTCTCTCTCCCTCTCTCTAAACCATTACCAGGTCACACACATTCCTGTCTTATAAAAGATGATGTGTGTTGTCATTGGGGGTTCAAAGACATGCGGAGGGGGCTGTGGAGTAAAAAGAAAAGGACACTAAGCGAGAGTTTTCACTTGAATTCTCACATGAAAGCGCTGCTCGCTCAAAGTCAAGGCTTTGGGAGGCCGGGTGTGTTTCGGAAGACTTTGATGGCGATGGACAGAGCGAATGAGAAGTGGAGAAGAAAGAAAAGAAGAGAGGGGATCAGGAGGAGGGCTCAGAAAAGAGGAAAGTAGAGGCGGGGTCTAGGTAATTAACGGCAAGCTCTTTAATTACCGCTGGTGTTCATTGTGCCAGAAGGAATGTGACAATTATGCCATTAAAACTTCCTAATGGGGGAAAAAGCGAGGGAGATGAAGGGGGGATAACGGAAGACATGCAATAGAGGAGGATGAAAGAATGAAAGGAGAGAGGCAACAGAAGGAAGAGAGAACGACGAGAGGGAGTGAGGGAGGAGGGATATGAAAGGAAAAAGGGAAACAATCGCCACAAAAGAGGAGCTGGGAGGGAGATGGGAGCGTATTAGGCCAGCACAGTGACAGAGCAGATTAGCATCAAACAAGAAAGGCCACAGACGTGTGTGTGTGTGTGTGTGTGTGTGTGTGTTTGTGTGTGTGTGTGTGTGTGTACGTGCGTGCGTGCGTGTGTGTGTGTGATCACTGAAACAGAGGACATATTCATTCCAAAGACGCCACCAAGGTGGATGGAACTTTGATGATGCAGAATCTGGCAAAGGGAAAACTCAGTGTGTGTGCGTGTGTGTGTGAGTGTGTGTGTGTTTGTGCGCTTGCTGAATCTGCGTAGGCTCCTGTTTCAAGTGGTGGTGCAAGCAGGTAGGGGAGGAAGGTGAGGAGGAGGAGGAGGAGGAGGAGGAGGAGGAGGAGGTGGAGGAGAAAGGGGAGAGATCCACAGAAAAGGGCCTTGGGGGCATCCTGATACACATCCAGTACATTTCCATCTCCACATTACCTCTATGACTCACACACACACACACACACACACACACACACACACACACACCCGCCCGCACGCACGCGCACACACACACACACACACACACACACACTCAAATACACACACACACACGACAGAACACTATAACAAATGTGTCTGTGCACATATATAACACACAAAAACACACCATTTCCACACCAACATAAAAAAACACACAACCCACGCACCGGCACTTACAATCACACGGTCTCACTCACAAATAACACCCACACTCACACACACACACCAAAAAGCTACACACAAACACTTACATGCAGAGTCTTCATGCTCACCAAGGCGGTTGGTTTGTCAGGGGGGTTAGAATTTGCATGGCTGGGCAAATTTTCCTTGTGCTAAACTCTAATCAGCTCCTGTATCTCTCAGACACCTGCCCAGCAAAAAAAAAAACCTTAATATGCAAAACACCTTCCCTCCCTCCTCCACTACTGAAGCTCCTCGGTCAACAGAAGACTTATTCACCTGGCCTCTCACTCTTTTCCTCTCTGTCTTCTTGCAAATTTTCACATTTATGTATGCAAATAGGCTGTTCCCCTTAAGCCTGTTTTAACAGTAGCTTCCTGGTGCCATGAGAAGAATGATGGTTTTGTCTGAGATGTGACTGGGAATTTGTCTGAGGGAAAAGATGGCGCGTTACGTGTGCTTGAGCAAGTGCTGCATTTTTTTGTAAGGTGTTTACTAGAGGTTGTTTTGTCAATTGTTTTTCTGTGATCGGTTATGTGAGTCACACAAACCTGTCTAAGAATCTCATGGATCCATTTCTCTGAAGTAAAACAGTGTCAGTTAAAGATATAGACTTGTTTTATCTAGTTTAGATTTTGCCCAACTGCTCTGCAATGCAACCCACATGTTTAACACTGACTTATTTTGTAAGCACAACGTAAAAGCTGCGCTGAATAAAAGTCAAAAAAATCTCTTAAATGTTTGTCTGTGTGAATGATGCATGTGTATGTTTGGCAGTAGAAGTCTGCTGAAGGGGGAAAGTTTCTCCGTGCTCACTAAAATGATGTCACTCAAACACATGTAAGTACATGTTTGACAAGATAGTCAGTTGTGGTCCACAATGTAACTTACACAGGAGTGATGTGGAAACTCCAGTGCACATATGCTAATGGGCTTTTCAGTGAGGCGGGAGACCACCTGTGTCCAGCAATAAACAGTATTCCCATAGATTCTGGATTATTAATAGTTGTAATTTTAAGTAATTGTAATTTTATGTGGAAAAATATATAGAACATTTAGAACATGTCTTTATCTTCTGTTCTGTCAAACAACACAGGGACAATATCAAGGACATATCTAAAAGAATCAAGTTTTTGCAGCTGCGTTTTTGAAATATCATTAACTTCTATTTCCTGTTGAGGGTGTCAGGTGATTTACCATAAGCAGAGCATAATTTGATATGAAAACAGAAACAAGCCTCTAATGGAAAATACGCCCTGAATCCAGGATCAGGAAAAATAAAACCTAAATGGTAAGAACAAAAAAATACAGTGTTGATACTGTGCTTTTCCCATTGGAGGTGTGCAAATATGAACTTTGCTGCACATATTAAAGGTCACTCTAAAGGAGTGTAAATGCAGGGCTAGGTGAAGGGTCACTTTCCTCTTGATTTAAACAAATTTCCCTGTAACTAAACAAATAATTCAGTCATGATCAGTCAAGAACAGCTGAACAGAAGAAATAGTGTCCTTTTTCTTTGTGCTTTGCTCTGATGGACTTTGACTTATTAAGACATCATATATACACGTGCCTCTGCCTGCCAGAGTCCTTCAAAGCCTCCCTCAAGAGGGCTGAAGATGGATGTGGGGAAGTGTGTGTGCGAGTGTGTGTGTTTGGGTGCACACAGAGGAGCCCCAGTGGACAAATAACGGACAGAGAGAGATACACGTAAACAGAGAGAAAGAGAGTGAAGCACTTTAAATGTGTGTGCTGCAAAACTCCCACTGCTCGCAAGGGCACTTCTCTCCTGCACGTCATCTCTCTTTCTCCTCTCTCTCCTTCTACCCTTCTTTCTCCCCTTCCCATTCCCCTCGATTCCCTTTCCCCCTTCATCGTTTTCTCCTTTGTCTCCGAGCTCTCACCCTCTACCCCGTATCTATCCATCTCCCTCTTCCCCCTTTCCCCCTCTTTCTCTCCCCTTCCTCTCACTAAAACAGTAGGACGCTTAACCTTGATAACAGTGAGATCCCCCCCCCCCCCCCCCCCCCCCCCCCCCCCCCCCCCCCCCCAAAGTGACACAGACCCACACACACACACACACACACACACACACATCGAGGAGAAGTGCTTTGCCAGCATGCCAGGCCGGTCCAAGGGACGGCTGTACCCTTCGAGGTGAACAGGACACTGGGAAATGCAGCAACAACAAAACACACATACACTCACTCTCTCAGACACACACAAGCCCAGATCACTCCAGGTCCTTCTTAACACAAGCCTTTTAAAGGTCTATTGTCAGGCGACATTGAGAGAGCACAGGCAATCCTGAAACACACACACATTTACTCACGCACGTACACGCACACACACACACACACACACACACACACACACAGTGGCAAATGGAGAAGTATGAAAACCTTCCTGCCTGCTAAGAATTTATGATTATAATATACTGGAATACACATAAACATCTCACCACAGATAGGTAAATGAGTATAGGGAAGTAAAATGCAGCTTCTCAAAAATTAACACACACACACACACACACACTAAGATCCACTGAGGGGAAATTAACAGTCAGGAAGAAGTAAAACCAGCGATAAGGGTTTCTTCCTCATTGGATGAGAGTTCCTCACATGTCTTTAGGGCTGAAACCTGTGATGCACGCTTCAGAAAAATTATTTTATTCATATTATAGCTGTCCTGTGAAAATCATGTAGCTCTACATTTAGTAATTTTTGAATATTTCAGGTAAACTGAAGGATTAAGTTGAAAGCAAAACAATTGTTTTCACGGGACAGCGACGATGTACATTAGTACTACAGCGTATGGCAGGATGTATGAGAGACTTAAACTCAGCATTGAGAACGGTCACAGCGGTGTCAGTGAGGACACAGTGAGAGGGTGTCACACTACTGCCCTCTGCATCACGAGGTATCAGGTGAAATTCCACGTTTTTCAATATGAACCGCATCAGTTCTCAGCTCCTCCTCTCACATACAATGATTCTTTTTCTGCTAAACAGCTAAAAGTGTTGGTGTTTACCTCAAAGTCGTTGGCCTTGTTGTAGTGCATGTTGAGTGCTCGGAAGAGCTCGCTGTCGCGGCTGACGCCCAGCTCCTCCACTCCAGTGACTCCATCGTTGATGGCCTGGCGGGCAAACTTCTCCATCTGGATGTAGTAGAACTCCCTGAAGTTGCTGAACCACTTGATCAGCTGGGAGGTGATGCAGCGATTGAACTGGAATGAGAAATGGGGAGGAGTCAGCATTGCTTAGATTGTCAGTATTGTCGTTAAGAAGAGATATAAGTGGGATCTGTAACAATTCTTCATGCAAGCAGTGTAGAGGAGAGCCTGTCATGTCAAAAGCTTATTAAGCCTCTGGATTTGAGAAAAAAGTGTAAGGATGTGCAAGGTGTGTCATTTCACACCAGGGAGGTGAGACGTGAGGTGATAACTTAAAAGACTGTGAAGTAACCGAGAGAGAAAGATAAAAGACAAGAGCAAGAAACAGGTCGTGGAGGGAGGGAAGATAATAGAGACATTAAGTTAGACAGCTAGAATGTGTGTGGGGGGGGGGGGTTGAGAGTAAGAGTGTGTGTGTGGTTCATCCTCCCCACTGGGAGCAGAACTCCCCCCCTATCATAACCCTGAGATTGGAGAAAGAGGGGGGCCGAGACCGCAAACACATAATTGACCAGAAAAACGATTAAGTCATCATCTGAAGCGCCCTGGCCCGCAGGGGGCTCAAACATGTACTTAACCCCGTTCACCAATTACACCCTGATTCTCGTCCCCTCTCTGCACCTCTCAGACAGAACAAAAGGAAAAAAAGAGCAAAATAAAAGAAATAGAAAGAGAGGGAAAGACAGAGACGATAAGCGCTGCAGAGAAGGCTGTGGCTATCTGATCTGTGCCGCTCGACTGGATTCAATAGGGCGAGGTAAACCTATTAAGAGCCTCGGCTGGTCCCGGCTCTTTTTCCGCCTGGTCTCAACAGTGAAAACACACTGTCTAAACATCCAAACTACTAAATGAGGACCTCAGGGGCTCAGGGTAGCTGCCTAGTTCTGTCACCCTAAATGCACCACTGAAAGCTCTGATCCAACCCCTGACTTCTTTCCTCAGTGACTCCCAGAAATTACAGCTCATAAATTCAAAATTATAGCTTGTGATACCTTGATACCCCTAACCATTACCCACACCCTTTTTACACACACACACACACACACACACATACACACACAGGCCTTCACTCCTCCCTCCCCTCTGCTCTTTTTGTGGTGCTGGAAGAATGGGGGGACAAAACGCTACTAAACGCTGAGCGGACTGCTCGCTGGGGAGGCAGAGCGGTTTTGACATGGAGATTAGGCTCTAGCTATTGTTCGACAACACACAGACACGCACAAACATGCACACACACTCTTCACGATCTGGGATGGCAGTCAAACACACGCATGCACATGAAGATGGGAGGGCAAGGCAACAGAACAGAAAGACAGGCAGAAAAGTTGACAAATCAGGAGCCGCAAAAAAGCAGGACCAAGGTTGGACGGGGCTAAAGGAGAGGCCATGCCTTTCTGGAATGATCAGCAGATGACATAATGGCGGAATAGAAAAGAATAAGTCCGCTTGACATTGTTTGACAGGGGTTTGGGAGAGTGTATGGGGGGGGGGGGGGGGGGGGGG
>NC_048424.1:10698254-10718428 GCF_013103735.1 Etheostoma cragini
GAGGGCCGGAACGTGAGCAGTCAGCAAGCTGGGGTCGTGACATCGCAGTGTCAAACAAACAAACTACTGACACTTACAAATACATCGGCTGCACGGGGCTATTCTTAAACACACACACTGTAGACAGTCAGAGGTGACAGAGCACAAAAACACTTTTTAATTCAAGTTTTCAGTTTAATATGAATATTTCCCCGTGTGTAAGATCAGAACAAGTCTGATTGGGTGTGAATCTGAGACATTCATGTGTGAATATGCATCTGAGAGTGTGCGAGATTGAGCGCTACATACTGAGATTAAAGTCAGTGAAAAAGTTGCCATCGCTCATGCAGGAGACCTTTGGTGTCACTGCTGCCGAGTGACGGATAGATTTGTCATTTGGACAAGAATTACTTTATTATACAGACAGCTCAGGAGAAGATGTATTAGGGCCTGTGGCTCAATCACAGCACAGAGCACACAAAAAATACAATATGTGCAAGCAGGTAAATACACTAAATTACATTATATCTGCATCAGCGGCACCCAACAACCTCAAGGACTCAATTCTGGCAAATCCCCCTGCAGCTTGCAGCAGTCTTGGATCATTAAGTTGCTGGTGGGGGACAGAGACCCCCTGACAGCGGCTAAAGATGAGCGTGTTCCGTGCAAAAGGAGGGAATTGGTTCAAAGGAGCACATCACTGCAGCTCCTTAATCAGAGCGGGCAGGGGTCAGCCAGCACAGACATGAGATGCAGCGAGAAAAATGTGTGTCAGTGTTTGAGCATATAAGTGTGTGTGTGTGTGTGTGTGGGGGGGGGGGCGGGGGGGGGCTGAGAGGCAGATGAGAGAAAGACAGCGAGAGCATGTTTCTCACACTCACACTCAAGAGCCTGTGAAAGGTCAGCGCTTAGTGCTAACAGCACAAGATAGGAAGTGGCACACACACACACACACATACACACACACACACACACACACACACATATGTTCTGCTCAAGCACAGGCGCATACTTAAATCCAGAATAGGAAAACACTCAAGTATCCTTGGTCTAAACTATATTAGTCACCTGCCAAAAGTATTCAGACACTTCGAGTGTCAGTCCCAACTTCTGCACACACATCTGCTAATTTATTAATATGTAGAAAGAAATTGGATTTTATAGTTCCGTCTTTTGGATGAAAAGCCAAAGTCTGTCTCTTGCCAACATTTTTCTCAAACATAGCAGTCAGCAAAGGGGCAGAAAGCACACAGATGACCTCAGAGTGCTAAGCTACATTCAGAACAACCGGAGAGGAGAGCAGAAAGACAGAGAAGCCTGTACGGGCCTCTCTCTCTCTCTCTCTCTCTTTCTCTCTTTCTCCCTCTCTCTCACTCTTCTCTCTCTCGTAAGCCCCTTCACAGCCATCAGGGCTTTCCAACATTTCCTGTTTTCGCAGGGGTGAATTGTGGGAGATAATCTCCGGCTGCCTATTGGCTGACTGCACACAAAAAGCGGCCCTGGAAAGCAGGCTTTTGTTACTGCGGCAACTCAAATCCAGCGGCTGGCTTTTCTTTCTCCCCTGCCCCGCCGAGGCACACATACCATGCCACACCATCAGCGAAAAAAAAAGAAAAGAGAAGGAATGACATATAGAAAAGGGAAAACCCTCATGACCTCCACGACTCCACAGCACATGACTGTCCCAAATGCTGAAGCTTGTCGCTAAAAGAGAAATAGATAAAGAAAGCAAGGTGTGTGTGTGTCTGTGTGTGTGTGTGTGTCAGCTTGTGACTGCTAAAAAATGAGAAATGTATATTTACAATACATGAAGGTCCAAACAGCCAATAAATAAATACAGCTCACAATGGATCTCTTTACACAGGCAAATACTTTTTTTTGACTTTATTCAATGAATGAATTTCTTTATTTAATCTGTGCATCAATCTGTTGTAATGACTCATCCTTGATCAAAACATTATCTGCAATCATAACGACACGTCAAAAAGCTCGGGGTGTCTATGGCAACACTAACAATGGAATTTGACGCATCTGTCAAAACATTTCATAAACACCAAAAGTCAAACAAGAAAAGTCACAATAGTCTTAAAAGGAGCTTAAACAAGGGGAAACAACAGCTACAGCGTCCCCCAGTTGTCAGTGTAACCCACTTCCCATGCTCATTAGATTCTCGACAGTCAAGACCTGATTAGCCTTTAAGACGTTTGTCGGAGGACAGCCACTCACCACAAGGCCGTGCTGGCTGCATCTAATTAAATAATAAATAGTCTCATTCCCATACATGACTGCTAACTTACAGCTTAAGTACAATGCCCTCTGCTGAAAACAAAAACAAGCTAATGTGACTCATAATCCCCTTAACTATGTTGACCTTGTTTAAGTATGATGAGGCCATTCATGAAGAGCCCACCAAGAAGAAGACACCGCCCTGTGAGTGATTAGTCATTGAAACTATGTGGCTCAAATCAGTTGCTGCAGCAATTGTTAAATAGCGAATGACATCAAGGCCAAATCAGCGGGAGGCTTTTAATATTGAGGAGTTTTGTTACAAATCAGCATTTACAGGTGCCTACCCCATTTGTCAACATTTAACCCTCCTTTTCAACCACACCAATGATGTGTTGAGAGTAAGTCATGTGACCAACGAGTCATGGTTGTTGGCAACAGCATCCAAGAGGGGGCAGCTGGGAAAAAGGGGACCTTTATCTGCTGATTTGAATAAGATGGCCTGGATATGTCACAGCGTTTATCCCTCCGTATGGTCCGAGAGGGGAGCACACACGCACAACATCAACAACACGAACAAACTCGGTCGCGCACTCTCCAACAGCCATTATGTTGTTGTTGTTGTTGTTGTTTTGTGTGCAGCTTACATATTGTGCTTTGTTTTACAAATTTCCTTCATTAAACTCCCAGTAGAGCTAACGCTCATTCTTGCCATGTTCCCTAAAACGACTCTTTCTGTTCTCCCCTCCCTCTATCAAACCATCCACTCTACACCTGCTCACATAACCACTCCTCCGTCTCTAGGCTCCATCCTCCTCTCTGCCCTCTCCACCCCTCCATTACTCATCTCGCTCTTTATCTTTAGAATACTCATAGGCTCTCCAGCTCCCTCATGTAAACCCATTCAACTTCCTCTTCTTTCATCTTTTGCATAAAACCATAACTTAGTGAGCGAAAGGGCCTCATTTCAAGACAGACAAACATACGCTGTTCACGGAAACTAAAGCTGGCACATCACAAATGATAAATCAAACGTCCCCTTTTAAAGCAGGTGCGTTGACAAATGCACAAGTAAGAAATGTGGCGAGAGAGAAAACAAAGGCAACAGAGTGTTATTCATCTTTACACTAGTTACATAGATTAAAAGAAGTTACCATCTCAAGAAGATGAAGGTACAAACAAATGAGTTTGAAGATAGCCAAACAGAGATGTGTAGTCAAATTTAAAAATATATCTTATAATAATCTAAAACTAGGGCTAAAGAGGAAGAATATGTTTGAACTCACCTTGACATCAGAGAAGAACATCTTGAGCATATTAGAGCTCGGGTAGCGGGTGTAGAAAAACATGAGCTTGGCCTTCTTCAGATGATTGGGAGAGAGACCCTCTTGAATCTGGAAATATCTGCCATTAAGGAAATTAACAATTGTTTGGAGGGATACACCTTATGACAGATCAAGTAATTGTAGGAACTGTTATGAGCAAAGATACAATGTGTACATGTGTACTTGCTAATAATTGACTAAGATTGGCAAGACATCATCATTTGGATGATGGTTAACCAAATTTCCTTTCAGGCATGTATGCAGGGCTGCTGGAGTATGTTTGTGTGTGTGTGTGTGTGTGTGTGTGTGGGTGTGTGTGTTTTGTGTGTGCAAGTGATGGGGGGGGTGCTTAAGACACCAAAAGTGCACCAAAGCAAAACCATTTGCTTGCAATTAGCATCGTCCGTATCAGGTGTGAGAGCGTCACGGTAAATAAAATGCTGTCCAGAACTACAGCCGATGCTTTTACATAAGGAGGCTCATTTCACAGTCAAAGCAAGCAAACGCCTTTGCCTACAACCCGTGTTAACATCCAACCCAAAAAAAAAGGAAGAAGAAAAAAGGAGACATTTGCATATCACAGACAAAGACAGCAGTTAACGCCAGTGACGGGCAAGAAGGCCTAATGGCTTGGCGACAACACATGCCAAGCCTGAATATGACTGTCTGATATTGGCTTCATATCAGTGACAAAACAAGGTCTAGGAGAACAACCGTCCCTAACACCGGCCCAGGCAACATAAAAAAACCTTCTCACACTCACATAGGCCATATTCAAATACATGTCAGGCCTTGTCTTCCAAATGGATCGCCTGGATTAAACAGAAGAGAGGATGGACATGGGCTGGTGGGGGCACCTTGAGGGATAGTATGGTTCCAACCTTCAATTACATCCCCCTCCTCCTCCCTCTGCTCCACCCCTGCCCCCCAGCTTCGCTACCGCTGCCAAACCCTTGGAGGAGCAAAAGAAGGAGGAGGAGAAGGAGAAAAGGGGCTCTGTGGTTTCGGACTCAGCCAGTGATGGGGGGACTGAAACACATCTGCGCCACTGAACGGCCCAAGCCATTTCCATGGTGAATTAACGGCCGTATAATGCATCTGATAATATCAATCTGGAGCATAGGACATTGAAAAGGAAACAGGGAAGGGGGCGGGCTGCATGTTAAAACCTCAGGCTGTTTCAACAAGGGTTCTCATCAAGCAGAAGCAAGACGGCACTTTAAATTACACAGAAGATACAGCCCCAAGTTTTCATGATTCAAGATTGTTTACACTCCAGTGGACAAAATACATTGCTTGACATTATTTATGATCTACAGGGGTGGCTGTGATCGTTAAAATCAGTCAAGTGTCCAGATGTAGATGTAACTATAGAGTGGGAAGAAGGCATCAGCTGCTAGATTGGATTGCCCTTGGCCTCAGGGTTACACAGCAAAGCCAGCAAATACTGAACCACTCTGGGTTGGCTCCTTAAAAACCCTGTCTACTTTGTCTGATTCAGCGTGAGAGAGGGAAAGACTGAGAGAGAAAGAGAGGGAGAGAGTTAGTTGTATACGCAGCAATGGTCTTGTGGGGGAAACCCTGGCAGACTGGTGTTACTCTGTCAGGCCTGGCCAAAAGAGCAGCACTTCACTCTCCACACCACACCATCTGCTCCAAGTGGAGGGGATACAATGGATCCTCAGACAGAGAGGGAGAGGGAAAGGGAGAGAGAAAAAGAGAGCTCTTTCTCAGTGAGGCACGGTAAGATGTGTTTGCTGTGAAAGCTATGCACTTACACTCAGATTAATTTGTTTTTGCTTTTTCAATTAGGATTAGCATCGCGTACGTCTTATCACTCAAATAATTAAAAATGTATTTTAAAACAAAGACTTCTTTTACCTCTCCGGCCATAACCACAATATCACCTCCCTTCAGATGACAATTAAGAAGCTTCATATCTCCTGATGAGGCATTTTCATCTCTAATTCACTCACAGCTTGCAAATGTAATTGTGATTGGACTTAGGGGTGGCGTGAAAGGCTATTATTTTGTCATGATGGTGCACTCATACCAGCTGGCCCACTGTTTGCCTGCCACATCTGACAAGACATCATCATTCTCACGACACATCCCCAAAACCCAAAGTCATGAGAGGAAAATAGCTGCCCCACTTTCTAATTCCAGGTGTAAGGACAAGAATATTTGGAGTCGGACTGAGAACAAGTGAGGAAATCGATAGCAGCCATCTGCTCCACAACACTGCAGAGAGCTGGTGAACTTGAACACACCTCGCAAAATGTCTGACAAGCTGTCTCTGAGCTTCTGAGGCTCCGAGAAGAAGAAAAAAGCTACAGAATAAAAAAATTAAAAATTCTACATCAATGGAACCAGCTATATACAAAGGGAGCACAAATTCAAATCAACTCTAAATTTCATACTGATTGTAAGATTCAATGTATAAGTCTATAACTTGTAAATGCCAAACTTTGTTTCTAAACCTGGGCAATCGAAGAATAAAAGCTGAAAAAACAACACAAGCCTATTCTTTCCATTTAGGGATGTACATCTGTTAATGCCCTGAATTTAAAAATGCTACAATGAAAGCCACAGCATCTGGCATATGTGGTTATTGTTTGATTGTTTTCTACTTTCTCTCAGTCTCTGTATGTCTCTCTCCCTTGCCTTTTTTCATCCCTCCATCGGGAGCCCATAGAAGCAAAGGATTATGGATCTCTGGAAAGCGTTCACCCTTGGGTAAGAAGACAAGACAAGGCGAGGTAATGAAAGATAAACAGCTCGCTGCAAACACCTGTTAACGTCCGCTTCAAAGAAAAGACAGGCAGGAGGGGGGTTTGCAGGGAGGCAAAACAAAAAAGAAGTATTTGGCTGCCAAGCAACAGCCGAAGGGCCCCCCGGGCTGTTGACAGATCTTTATGAAATGAAAAAAAGGGAAAAGAAACGACAATGATTGTGGGCTTTTTACAACAGCGATGGATGATAAGAGGAACACAAGAGAAAACACAAGCAATCATAAATATACATCTTTACCAAGTCCTCAGGCGAACCTTTTGTGACATGCACACACATAAAGACACACACACACACACACACACACACACACGGAAAAGGCTAGGCAGTCAGGTACAGACAATAGTAAAAACTAAAGTGTTTAAAATACATATTCACTTAATTAATAAAGACCCAACAGGTAAAAAGCTATTGGATTAATTTCTCAAGCATGTAATGAATGTTAAGGACTTGAAAACAAAGCTTTCTAAGGACAGGCAGTGTGACACGAATCAAACTTTCATAAGGGTTAAGAGGTGTTGAATACTTAGGGACTAAGGAGGTATAGGGAAAACAGAGAAGGGACTGAATATATCTGCTTAAACTATTAGTCCAGAGTCCCCAGGGGACTCAATTTGAGCCTCCCATAGGGGACAGCCTCTTTATCCGTAGGGCAAGATTGGGGAACACTCAGGTTAAAGTATAAGGGAGGCTATATAACACCATTGTGTGCCAAGTTTCGGGACGCTATCTATCTCCTTGTTCTTTCAGGCCATTTTTATAAAAAGGAATTGGGGCAGTAAATGTCATGGGGACCTAATCTTTGTGAGTAAGTGATATGTGACAAGAAAGCTTTTAAAGCACTTAGGGTTGAAGATGGGAGAAAAGGCTGTACGCTGTTGTGAGAAGGAAGAGGTATGAGTATAAAAATAAATACAACAATGCAGTACAATGGAGAGGAGAACAGCAGTGGGAGGAAAAGTGATTCATCAACAATTTCTCAGTTTCTTAGGCTAGTTTCAAACAGACTAAAAAGGATTAGATTTTTACTCTTTGTGGTTCAGGTGCAGTGGTTCGCATCTGTCTCTACGGGGAATTACCACCTGAAATCTGATTTATATCTGGCTTACACAGGCATGAGCTGGTCTGAACTGGACCACGTGGAGTTAAAACATCAGGGTCCCTGTCTATTACCTTTCAACCCCCTCAAAACCCACACACTACCCAGATTTTCTTAAAGGATACATTGCTGCCTGAGTAGGGTGAGATGTCAGACATGTCCTGGAGGTCACTGCACTCAGACTTGATGAGGGACAGGGAGAGTCCCTCGGCTGTGCTGCCAGGGTGCGCTGGTGAACAAGAGCGATGGTGGTGCCCCATGTGGTGACCCGATGCCATCTTGGTCCTCAGGCTGGTGGTCTCCCGGGACAGGTCCATGGAGTCTGGAGAGGAACGGTCCTTGCCTGGGTAGCCGCCTGTGGGTCCGCCAAGGGGACTCTGGAACGGGTAGCCCATGAGAGGCAGTGGAAAGGGGTGTCTAAACGATGGGGGGCTGAAGCCCATGGAGGCAGAGAGTGAGGAGGGGTGAAGGACGGGGTGGTGGTGCCCGCCATGGGCGCCCACAGCTGAGGACTGGTGGTGGTGGTGGTGGTGGTGCTCACTGGGTGTCTTCCTCACGACTAAGGGTATCGCCTCTGTTTGGTCATTTGTGGGACCTGGCATCCCGGGCATGCTGGTGAAGGAGTCAAGTGGATTAGGAATGATGACATCTCCGAAGCACTGCAGCCTCTGGTTGGTGGTGTGGAAGTTGGGGTTGTCTCCATTGACAGTGGTGGGAAATCTTTCAGGAGGTATGGAAAGTGAGGGGAAGGCCTGTTGGGGTGTAGGGCGTGGAGGCTTGGCAAACACCTTCACAACTGTGTCCACCACCTGGGTCATGGCTGAATTGAGTTCCTGCTTCAGTGTTTCAGCCAGCTGTTTACCTTCAGCATGCATGGTGGAGCCTGGACCTCCCTGTCCTTTGCTCCTGCTGAGCCCTTCTCTTCTTGGCTTCTCTCTAGCTGCAAGCATGGCCTGCTCCTGAAGCAACGCCCGCGCCCTGTCCAGGAAATGGCCTGGGTCCAAATCAGACATCTCATTGTCAGAGCGCATGTCATCTCCACCCCGGTCATCACCGCCAGTGTCAGACCTGGCTGGGCTGTCCTCGGACATATTTCCTATGTCATTGTGGAGATCATTGTGGAGGTCATTGTGTTCTGAATCGTCGGTTGAGTCATAAATCTGAAAGAACTTCTCTTGGAGCTGCCGTAGCTGTTTCTGCATGTCCTCCAGCTGCAGCTTCAGTTGCCGTCGCTCCTCCTGCTTCTGTTCCTTCCTCTGGCACACCAGCTGGGTGAAGCTCTGCTGTTGCTGCTGAGGCAGACGCTGCTTACGCTTGTTCTCTCTGCTGCTACTGCTGCACACCTCGCCTCCCCGTGGGCTGCTGGGGGCCTGCTGCTGAGACTGTGGGGGTGGGCAGTCTAGATCCATCTCCCGGGCTCGATCCATCTCATGCTCACGCTCATGACGGGAAACAGCAGGTACCACCACACTGGGTGAGTGGCTCATACCACGTATAATGTTCTCTACACGGGCTCGCTTGGCACGCAGGTGTTCATCATTGAGACGTTCAATGTCAAAGGTGGCAAGGCCAGGAGGACGACCAAAGGGTGACAAGCACTCTTGAGGGGTGCTATCATGGGAGGAGTTACTACAGGCATCCTCCTGGGGAGCATCTGAACTTGCATTGGAGAGCCCTGATCCGGGGAAGCCAACATCCACTCTATCACCCCTATCCCCTCTATCACCCCTGTCGCCTCTTTCTCCCCTCTCGGGTCCTCCATTTTTAGCCATGTTATTCTTGAGAAGCTGTGAAATAATGGTGGTGCCAGGGAAGGGCATCAAGGTGTCCTCGTATGAGTTGGCCCTCTTCAGTAGCTTTCGGAGTACATTGGACTTGGACTCACTGTCGCTGGCTGACACAACGCCAGGTCCACCATGTGGCTGCACTACCGAGCACTCCATGGAGTCGGTGTCTGATCCGTGGTGAGAGTGGGAGGTCAGAGAGTTCATGGCACTGAAAATGGCTGCTTTGGCGCGGGCAATGCTATCAGTGGTTGTTGTTGTGGCTGCTGCTGTGGAGGAGGCTGTGCTGCCCACGGTCCTCTTAACACCAATGTCCACACGTCTTCGCTTGGTCTGTCTGTTCAGGAGGGAGTCGCTGTCATGGTCCGGCATCCCGTGCTGCTGCTATTGGGCCATATCCCGCAAACCCAGTCCTCTAGGATCAAAGCCTCGGAGTACCTGTGGGAAGTATAATTTACAGATACATGAACAACCAAAATGAATCGTAAAGTCTGAAAGTTTTCAAAGACTGAAACAATCAAAACGTATCAGCTTCTAGAATTAGCCGGCATTATGGATATAAACTGAAGAGTTCTGTCTCAAGCCAGCAGGCAATCCCTCCTAATTGGTTTTTAAAAGGACGGCCACATCTATAATTACATTTAGACAGTTAGGACAGAGGGGTAAGGGGAACAGGCAAGATGGGGTCAGAACTAGGCCTTGGCATGACATTCCAGGGCAAAGTCCTACATTTTATCCTGTCCCCTGTTACACGCCGTGCGACACTGAACCAGTTCCCACGGAACACAAAGCTGCATAAAATTATGATAATTACTTTAAGTACTTGTCCTCATTTCCATTTTTATGTGGTGTGAGACAACATAGGAGCTATTAACTCACAAAACAAAATAAAAAAGATATAGGGTTAATAGTTTCAATAAAGAAAAAAAGTGGTGTACAAGGAGAGGGCAATGCACATTATTTGTGAACCCTTTCCTAAATTCTATTACATTAGTGAGTGATCGTTTGGTCAATAAAAATAATTATTCTAATTTAAAACCATGTTTGCACATTGCGTAATTTTAAATTGAAATTTCTGTGTTCACATTAATCAATATGGTCATCATATCTTAAGCAATGAGGAGAGTGACACATAAAAGAAACAGAAAAAGAGGGCTATTGATTTTGGTGCCAGCATGAGCTCACTTCTGTGTTTTTTGTTTGTCTTTTCATCTGGCAGGGGCAGTTAATTCTGCTCAAATGAATAGGTCACAAGGGTCAACTCTGGCAAGGAGCAACTTAAAGCGCTCTCACAAAAACCCTAATGCCCCTCTGAAAGCAAAGCGTTTTGTCAGTACAGGCCTGCATCAACACTTCTAGCAGCGATGGCAGTGCCTTAGTCAGAGTCATACCAGTCGCATCCAATCTTAAACGCAATGATATTATCGGAGACTATTTAATCTATTTGCCCGCTTTTAAAATTAAAAATATTTCAGAGGTTTGCATATTTATTTATATATTGTGACAATGTTTTCTTAACAGCATAAATGTGGTAAAAGTGATGCAACAATTTAAATTCTTCATTTTACACTCTTATTAAGAATAGCACAGATTCAGTAGAAAATAATAAATGCAATAAATACAGTATACTTTCTGAATTCCATTTTACAGCCTGCAAATACACTCAAATAATGCACCGATGTAGGCAGTGTGAAAAGCAGCTATTAACATTTTAAATTTCAAATACAAAACAGTCAAATGACTGATTCATATATGTTGAATTTTGTTATGATATTTTAAGACAAAAGCCATTCATGGACCTCTAATTTGAAAGCTCAGTTTCAGTGAGGGCGAACAGCAGGGAACACCAAACCCCAGCGACATGTAAAAACATTCTCTAAACGGATTATTTGGTTGTTCTAACTAAAAGAAAATTTATTGTTTTTAAATATATCAATGCATGTGAAAAGTAATTTAAAAAGGAAAGCCTCTTTCTTGTCACTAAGCCTTAGACACAGACACAGACACACACAAACACACACACACACACACACACACACACAACTTTGCTGCTGGTTTTTTAGAGCTGTGTGATGCACAACACAAGTGGCATGCATTGGCAGGTTTTTCACTCTGAAAAAACATTTAGTAAACTGATAGGATAAAACTGTAAAGATCTTTCTTATTTTTTTTACTGGGAAAATGACTTGGTTAAACGCTTTCCCCCTGAAATCCATCCTTTTTAAGTGACACCAGTATTGTAAAATAAACCCGTTTAAATAAATGGCTTCGGACCAAGTCTTGACAGCCACATCCAGCAGTTCAGACAAAAGATGATACATCTCCTAGAAAAAGAAAAAAAAACTTGACTTGATCGCCTCAGGATCTTAACAATGAGCTTGAAATAGTCACCAGCACCTGTCTTTTCCGAGGGCGCACCTGTCTCCCATTGCCCATGCGCACTCTCTCGCTCTCTTAAAAAAACCTTTCAACAATTTCATGCTATGAACTACACACATAGGCTATGAACTAGGGGCTGTAGATGTCCACTTCAACTTTAATAATAGATCTTCACCTCATCCTTTTAATATTTTTCTTCCATGGAAACCCTAAAACGACCTTTAAACATGTTGGCTGATCAGAAACAGAAATTGAAGAAATATTGAGTGAAGTTCAGGTTTGAAACCGGATACAAATAATATACAGTTGTTGTAAGTTTTAGAAGTTAAAGAACAACATTTCCGAAGCTAAAAGTGAGATCTAGCTGTTTTTTGCACATTTGATGGACAGATGATAAACTAAGATAACACACAAGAGAGTAGATATGAGTTGCGTAGACAACACTTACAACAATATACCGGGAGTGTTTGATCACAATCTTTCAAAAGTGCTGCCGCAGAAGACAGACACCGATTTCACAAAAAAGGAGGACTGACAAGGTCTATAACTGCCTTGATCCGGGTTTTGTATAAAGAAAAAGGCACGTAGGTGTCAAGAGAGAGTAAGATTTAGCCCATAGGACAAAGACAATATGAGGTAGCCTAACAGCAAATTCACGGTTTACCACACGCACAGGAGCTCAAATACAGCTAAACCCCAGTCTCAGTCTAAAATCAGCTCCTACTTTAAATCCCGTTTCAAAACTTCCGAAACTTACTTTGAAAAGTTGCAAATCAACTTGATCTCCGCTTGGATGAGGAAGGTTGGGCTTCCGTGCGCAAAAATACAGGGCTGCTCGCGCAACTCACACCACACATCGAGATGAGGCGAGCGACACAGAGCTAAATAATGTCGTATATAGATATGATTAGCTGTGCTGATCACCAGAACACATTTCCTCGCTCATGATGTTTGATTTGTTTGTTTGTTTTCCGCCCACCGTGCGCAAGCGAGCCAGAACAAGAACGGGAGGTGTCCGAGGACAAGGTTACTTACCCTTTAGATGAAGAGGGGGACAACCTGAACTCCTACGGCAAAAAAAAAATAATATAAATAAATAGAGAATATACGCGGAGCACGGCGGATTGCTGGATGCTGGGATATAACAATTTCTCAGAGAAGGAAGAGCCGGAATAAAGTCAGCGGTGCGAGCGAAAGGAACAAAATAGGAAAAATATAGAAGATGATAAGAGCTCTCGCGCTTCGGTCTCTCCCTCTATCCTCTGCTGTGACTACAAGAGTGAGAGACATAGAGAGAGTGCAAGAGAGAGAGCGAGCGAGAGCGAGAGAGAGAGAGAGAGAGAGACTGCCTGTGTGCGTCTCCGAGGCGCACTGGATGCAGAGGACTGGATGCTGAGCGCTCCTCCGCCACTAAGATTCACTTTAAGATGCGGCTGAAGGAAACAGGAAGACGTGCGCGTCACGAGCGGCGTGATGTAACTGTCGTAGCCTACCAATAAGAAGCGTCCGTCCGGTCCGGAGAACAACGCACTGAACTTGACCAGAGAATGGGACTTGAGCATGCAAGTAAAGAGAGAGAGAGAGAGAGAGGAAAAAAAGGAAATACCACTCTTACAAATCTCTTTCTTCCCAAATCACCGACTGCGCGAGTAAGAATGGTTATATGCACTTTGACACATAGTCCACAGCTTATGATGTTATTTATTCTCATATTCAAATCTTAAATGGTAAAAGTTTTTTTTTTTTTTTTTATTACGATAAAACGTAAAGTCGCTGTTGATATCAAGAGATTTGAATACTATCCGAATAAATAGCCTACAATTTCACGACATTAACTGCTTTGAAAACCCATAAAGGAAGATGATTCATTTGGCAACCAGTGATATTACCTATACCTGTTGTAGATTTAGTCACTACATTTAAGAAAAAAAAACGAATTGTAGGATGAATGCAGCATTAATTGCTTTGTTAGAGCAGATACCGTTTTAATGCAAATGTTTTCGGAAAATCATACCGACTTTCTTGTATCATTTATATTAAAATGTAACAGTCTGTTTTAAAATCCAAACGACTTTTTCCAGCGCTTGTGTTAATGCATGTCTCGATTGTGTTTGTGAGTCTATTAAAAGGCATTGACATTCCTTTAAGACCAGTCATTTTTAATGATTATCATCTTTGTAATTCGATCTTTTGAAATGTTCACGTAACGATGCATAGCCCGTTTATTTTGGAAACGTCAGCGTGTACATTAGTTCTGCGACTGGTCCACATTTAGACCGCAGCTTCTCGCAGAGGGTCACTCGGGTGTTGTAGCTTCAAAGTGGCGTGTAGAGATATTTTACGTGCAGAGTTTCTCATTGGTTGCAGCAAAGTTGGATTTTTGAACAAGCAAAAGCAGCGCAGAAGCTGTGAGCTTTGCTTCGGAATTCAGATAATCCAGGGAAGCCAATATCTGAGGAGAGCTAAGCGTCTCTATGTAAAAACGCTCAGTTAAGAGCCGAATATGATCATGAAATGACGCACTCGGATCCGCAGTCTGCCACTGAACCCTCCGCGTGCATTAGACTGCACTGTCATCGAAAGTGATTATTAAGTTAAACTGATAGTAAAAGAAAACAAAGATTTACCCTTATGATTTAATATCTAAAGATTTCCAATGAATTAATAGATTCCTCTCCCTTTGAAACGTCCCCACCTGTAAGGTTGAACCCTGCGGACGCTGACATCTGATCCTTTTCACACAAAAACCTGTCCGACGCTTCTGATTTATGAAATGATGACGGCTGCTCGTCTTCCTGCATTCCTACAAATTGGATATTTAGAATTACAAGTTTTTGGCGCACTGCAAATATGTAAGCCTTCGACCTTTTCAACAGGTGTGTGGACAAATTGTTTAGTAATATTAGGAGGACATTTGGGGCCGCATCAAATTAATCTTTCCATAAACAATTTTTTTTAATCGACTCTAACGATACTTTACTGGATAATACAGGTCACAACCGTCTGCTCCAGCCTGCGTTTCTGCAGTTAGAAAAAGCGTAAGCCTCGTATTTATCACATTCAGAAAATTAATTCTACAATTATTTCATCACAAACATAAGAATTGTATTATTATTAATATTATTAGTAGTAGTAGTATTATTGGTGAAGTCAAGTTACATGTATTAGTATCCGCTAAATGGCTGAAGCCAGTACCTTAAATAAAAATATTGTTAATGCACTATAGCCCATTATTATCAGATTATCAGTGTGCTTTTTTTTTGCATTTTCCCGGTTCTTTTCCCAGCTTTTCCCTTTAAATGAATTTGTTGCACACATAATATTCTTTTGTATCCTCTGTACAAACAGGATCTTAAAGTACTTAACTAGAAAATCTTATTTTCCATATGGGCCTCTGTCAGGTGCCAAAAGGGAAAAGGCGAGTCTCTTTTCCATGTCGCAAGCAAGTGTTTTTAGGACCAACGAAATGCAACGAAGTCAGCAAAGTTTAGTGTCTGGAGTGTCTTTTCCAAAGCAGGTGTCCCGGCCCCCGGCTCCCTCATTGGCCTGTGGCTGATTTGGCCTCGGCTCCCCTGGGTGCCGTCGGTGCGCACACAGGCTGGAAAAACAGGCCGGCACATTAAAGAAACGCGTGTTTGGAAAAGGAAGACTCGGGTGAGGTGTAGAGGAAACGTGTCGGTTAACACCGGCTGCTCTTATCGCGACCCATTCCAGGTGGATTCACGTGCATTTATTTCATCTCACTTTCACCCCCCCCCCCCCTCTTTAGGGTCGAGTGCGACACACCTCGATGCCCAAGACTGATAACGCGCTCTGGCATTGCGCACTGATGGCTGCATTTATTGACATATTTATTACAGTTGGGCCCAAATGCAGAAGAATGTATGCAGTAACAACAATATTTCTCCCAGAGGTGTTATAAAGCTACTTTAAACAAAAATTCCCATTCTGACCACAATTAAGTGGTAGTAAGTGTGCGCACGCCGGAGTGGAGAGCCAGTAGCACATTTTTCCTCAGCATGAATTTGTATCAATGATGGGTCAACTGTCGTTCCATTCTTGTTATTATTATTATTATTAGTACTATTATTATTATTTTGTTATCATTATAATTATTATTTGGTCATGTTCATTTGTTTTTTGTCTCATTTTTGGAGCGAATTGAATGCAGAAAATCCCCAAACGGACGTGTTCTGAATTGAAGTTACAGGAATTATTATAATTGAAAGCAAAAATATGATCTGTTAGAAGAAGTAATCTCCGCAGCAGCGTATATGAAATGAACATAATCAGATAATGACTTGGTGTGCTCCTACAACAGCTCCATTTCTTTTCACAGTAAGAAATAGAGAATTTTAGAGAAATGAGAGAAGAGAGAGAGAGAGAGAGAGAGAGAGAGAGAGAGAGAGAGAGAGAGAGAGAGCTATTTGAGCAGATAGAGATGGTAGCGCTAAAAGCTGTTTTGTTCCCAGAGGTCTCAGGGTCCCGGAATAAAAAGGTTTAGGAGACAGGACAGAAGGACAGGAGAGGAAAGGAGAGGAGGATTTGTCCGAGTGTAATAAGTGAGTAGGCGTCTGACTCTTACAGCCTCTAAAGTCCTTGTTGGGCCTCATGTATTCAGCTTTCACCATCAAAGATGAGGATGCTGGAGGAAAATATGTATTCCACTTATTTCTGTTTGTCAAGGCAAAACCCATTTCAGAAAGGGAGTCTGACCTGAATGTGATACAGGAGACATCTGAAGTAAAATAACACATATGACATTTACATAGATGCCATTATTAGTGATGTTAATTCTTGGCTGCCAGGGCTGTGATAGCTGGCACAGTGTGGCCCCGATGACCCACATCTCTCTTTCTAGGCTACAAGTTGTGATGATTATGGAGGCGAGTGTGTGTTTGTGCGTGTGTGTGTTTGTGTGTGCGCACATATGTGTGTATGTGTGTGTGTGTGTGTGCGCACGTATGTGTGTGTTTGTGTGTGTGTGTGAGAGAGAGGGAGGTTGCTGATCCTCTGTGGCCTGTTTTATACAAGCCATTCAATGAGATACATTGCACACACACACACACACACACACACACACACACACACACTCTATTTGAATGAATGGACATTAATCATTGATGCATAAGTAAATGTATACACTGTAAAGAAAATATGACAGTAAAAAAAGTTCTAGACAAACCAGACACTAGCTAATGATGACCAATCAATAACAATAATATGCAAATGAAGACTTGTATGCCACATACACAACACTTTCTGTACTGAAAATTTACATTTATAAATTTACCATCTCTACTTTTCCTTATGGACACAATCTGGGTAATAAAATACAGTATTGCACTATTTTTCAAGATCCTGTGTCCAACATGTGATCAAGAACCTGTTTGCTCTAACATTAAATAAGGCTCCATGTCTGGCCTGCGTGGAAATAATAGGCAATTAAAAGAATGCTGCTCAGTGAGGCTGATGTGAATATGGCTGCAGTCAAACTCATTAAAAGCACAGATAGACTCTAAACATTGCAATTAGTCGTAGCCATGTGTAAAGTCCTCGAAATTAGCTAAATATTTGACATTTCTTTAGCATAAAATGATCAAATGAAGCAGTAAATTCTGAAAAGTCTGAGTTAATTCAAAATGTCTTACGAACAACCTTGAAAGTATACACATTTTAAAAAATCACTGCCTAGGACAGGGGTTAGACTAAAGTTAACAAGAATGAAGGGCGCGCACACACACGTGATCATGCGCACAAACACACCGACACACACACACAAACAAACACACTCGACACACAGAGATAGAGCGCCTTGGAGGTGCTTGGGCGGACAGACATGTTGGGAAATCGCCTGGAACTGTATTAAGCTTGACGTCCTTAAAACAAACAATGGCACCATGAAATAAGGGCTTATGTGCTCAAAGTCAAAGAGCCCCCTCAGCAACTCTCCCTGTTTATCTCTCCCTCTGTCTGACACACACACATGCACTCACACACACACACACACACACACACACACAGACACACACACACAGACGCACATGCACAGAGGCACACCATTTCTTGGGGGTTACACAGTCAGGCTCGCAGCTCCATTGGGAGGGGACCAACTTTGGTCCTGTGAACTCTCACCTGTCAACATGGAGCAGAGGACTTTACTTGGTAAACACGAAAGGACTTTAGCTGTTTACTTCTGCCGGGAACTTAGCTTATATTAGTCATTGCTGCAGTCTCAGCTGGTTCTGTGGGTGCTTTGTGTGAGAGGTTAAATCCACGACAAACTGTTCAATAATGTCCCAATTTTAATGTGGCCATTCTTGGGCTGCAGATTTTGTTAAATATGACTAATCATTTTTTGATATGTGCTTCATCAGCAAGGTACATACGACAGACATACAGCTTCAGTGGATCAGTTTGACACGTGGGTCAACTTTTAGATTTTGCCCACACTGCTTATCGCCCCATGGATCAGGCCATTTTGATAGATGCTTGAGGAACGTGCAAACAGTTATAATAGTTTGAATTCAAATTGAGTGTAATGTTTTGGTTCTTAATGAGTGAGTGCCAAATTTAAGAATGTTTTCAATCATTCAAGTAATATCTTAGGTGTTTTTCTGTGACGTGTGGATTTCTCGTCCATAAACAAAGCAACATGAATTTCCAAGTTTTTTCAATGGAGTGTGGCAGCGAGCACTCTACCACATGCGGTGTAGAGGTCTCTGCGTTTTCCTTTTTAGATTTCCACAGCCATCCTCCTCTAGTGCGACTAATGCTCAGAAAAAAAAACAAAAAATGGACTGTGGCAGATAAGCGGCGGTCTGTTTTCGCTTCTCTGATCAGTGTAATTATATTTGTTGGCGTGGAGGTAAGTGGTCCTCCCCTGGGGGTGTATTGTACTCGACTTACTCCATGTCATGAAATAAAATTACAAGGAAAGGAGAAGATATCCTACAATAACAGAGGCGAGTCGTAAAATCAAAGAGTAGCAAAATACATTAGGGGGAGATGCAGGGGGGCAGGGGTCTTCAAATAAAACGCAGGTTAATGAGGTTTTAATAGCTTCTACGACTATATGGTTGGTTAACAGTCACACACACACGTTCACTCTCTCACACACAAAGCCTTTTCTAGCTGGCTGAGGCAATAAAGAGTAATTAGTGATCAGTTACCTGTGCTTCAGCCTTTCTGCAGTTACCCAAATAATATACAGAGAGGCGTCTATAGGGTATGAAGTGTACAGGACTTGAGCAGCTTTAAAGTGCCTCTCTCACCACACATTAGTCCCCAGTTATAAGTTTAGCTCTCTGCAACACTCTCCTCTCATGTTACAGCAGTGGATATTCACACGTCTTGTACCTGTTGACACCCGTTTGTCTGCTTTATGTATCTGTGTAATCTGTGTGTCGGTCTAACCTTTGACCCCCACTGTGGATGTTTGGCATGGCACACAGCAGGCCTCTCTTGACCTCCCACTGACCTTTCACACCAGATGAGGTTCGGCTGCCTCAGGGAAGGTCAGGAGGAGGGTAACGCTCGTATAATTGGCCTGTAAACACACACACAAACACAGACAAACACAAACTTGATACTTGTTGGTTGAAAAATAAATCTCTGTAATGTACTTTTCTTGAGCATTTCCTTGTTTTATTTCTTACTGGTTCAGACAGGCCTTTGGTTGACTGCTCTGTACCTGGTCTGCACTTTTAATATTATTGTGTAATACTGACTGGGTATCATGTTCTCACTCTGTATTGTGTTTCTTTTAGTTTGTCCTTGTAAAGCACTTTGTGACTTAAGGCTGTGAAAAGAGCTATATAAATACATTTTACTTACTTACTTAATATTACTTTGTATTCATACGGTGCCAAATTTTAGAGGAAAATACTGCACTTTTTTTACTGCTCTACCCTGTAAAATATTCATTGAAATTTCGCTTTTTGCAGCAGCAACAACAGAGATAGATACAGATAGGTATAGTAAGTAACATAAATACTAATGAGACGTGCGTACATTAAAATAAGAATAGAATAAAAATAGAAACTATACAGTAGAAGAGCATTTGAGACAAAAATGATAAAGTTAAGTGAGTGGTGCTAATAAAGTGACTTATAGCCGCATTATAGCAAGTACATTTTAGTATTAATACCGTTTGTGCTTTTAATTAATACACAGAATGCAGGTTTACTTGTAATTGAGTAGTTTTACAATGTAGTATCGGTACTTTTACTTAAGTTACGGACCTTAATAATTATTTTTTATGTTGGTGCCACTTACCATGCTATTTTGATTACATTGCTTTGCATTGCCTATAGGATCCATGTGGTTTTATAGAGTGTAAAGTGTGTGTTTAGCTGGTAATTAATCAGAGTAGCTTGACCATCTATCCTCTGTTGGGCCATGCATGAACATGCTCCAACCACAGGTTAAAAACCGACACGCTATAATGTGCTTGTGTATGAGTAAACAAATAAATGTACACACAAGTACACATTCGTGAGGCCATGCACACTCCAGTATATACAGTGGGTACGGAAAGTATTCAGACCCCTTTAAATTTTTCACTCTTTGTTTCATTGCAGCCTTTTTCCA
>NC_048424.1:10718528-10754360 GCF_013103735.1 Etheostoma cragini
GAAAATGGCTGCAATGAAACAAAGAGTGAAAAATTTAAAGGGGTCTGAATACTTTCCGTACCCACTGTATACTGTGTATATGCACAGACCTACAACCATGCAAATCACTCCCGGCATTTTCAAAGACTTCCCCACGGACACAAGCGTCTGCCAGCGCTGCTATAAATCACATTGAGTCTGGTGCTGAGGGCAAGGCACACCTTGTCCACGTCGCCCCCACTCCTGGGCTGAATAAACCATAACATCCTGCCTCTCGTGCTGCCCGACGCCCTCTGAGCATGACCCTAGAGTAGACCCCCCTCATGCCCTCATCTTCCCTCCTCCCTTCCTCCATCTCATCTCTCAGCCCCATCCCTGCCATTGTTCCTCCTCCTCTCCTGCCTGACTTATCTATCTTTAGGAATTTTAGCTGCTGCAGTGGATGCTTGGGCAGGGATCTGCTTGTTTGGAACAACATAAAACCCCCTCCCCATCTTCATGTAACTCTTTTTTTCCCATTCCAATGACTTCCTGCTTGAAAGGTGGGATGAGAGAAAGAAAAAGAAGAAAGCGAACAGCAAAACAGCAGGAAGCAAACGTTTAACAGGAGGATGCCGACACCCTCATCCTGTCGTGTGCCGCCTTGGTTCAGGTGCACTGGGCCAATCGACTCCCTCCGCTCTATTTACCTCAGGGTGTGCCAGATTTGGCTGAGAAGGTGCACCTTTGCTTCATGACCCCCTCTGGAGGAAGTATAATGTTTCTGGAAAGAAAAGGAGAGCATTTTACTGCCTGTTCAGAGACGCCAAGAGCACAGGCTCATAATAGAGCGTTAAACACCCACACCACCCAACAAAGACATAAAAGTGAACAAAGAATAAAGAATGTGTGGAGTTTTAGGTTATCTGCTGATTATTTCCCTTGATTTTTACTGCTGCTGAGGGAGATACTAAGATAACAATCCAGCCCAGCGTTTGGCTCTTGGCATTCCAATCAAAGGTCTTATTATAGAATAAAACTTACTTTGGAAAAAGAAATTGCTCTGTGTTGCTTGGCATGCAACCACACAAACGATTACCTTCTCTAAAATTCAATTTCTAAGTAAAATGCTCAGAACTGCCAACACATTCACTGATATGCAACAATGTGTTTTAATTTCAAAAGCCATTTGTTAGAGGAAAAAACATACTTTAGGAGTCGGAATTCTAGTTATGGAACAAAACTGCTCCTCTAGTCACCTACTAAACACATGCACATACAGGCACGAGCACACACAGATATGTATGTGTATGTGGCCGTACACAGCCACCCACCCACACCCACACCCACACACACACACACACAGAAACATACACACACACACACACACACACACACACACACACACACACACACACACACACACACACACAATCTCTCCCTAACCCCTTGTATGCCTGGGTACATCCCCCAGAACGCCAGAGGAGCCTTGAGAGGACAAGAATAGCGAGGCATGTGCCTATTTTTGGCATCATTGTTAGAGAGATAACCATAACATACAGTCAAGGTGAAATATTTACTCATACACACTGGTTAGACTCAGGACTAGGCCTGCAAGATTCGGGGGGAAAATATAAATCACAACTTTTTAGCTTAGAATTGATATCACGATTCCCTGCCACAATTTCTTTTCTCATAAAGTGTAATGCTTTTTGCACACACAAACCATGACAATACAAAACAAATTGGCAGTACCAAACATAGATTTATTTTGGTACCTATAGCACGATGCTCATCACCACAAGCCTGTAAACATGGAGGCTTCAATGGAGAAAAGGGAGAGCACGGTAGCACTTTGGAGCACTTTAACACCCATTTAATACAGTCCATGTTATTTAAAAGCTGATTAAAAATTACATTGTGAAAAGGGTGAAACGAGATTGTGATTATAACGATTAATCGTGCAGGCCTTCTCAAGACCACACAACCACAAAAAACTCAAATATCCACCCACAAATGTATGTACAGAAGAGACTCATATTTATCTTTATACTATACCCTTCAGTGGCCTCTCGTAATTATGATAGGAACAAAGCAGGAAGTATGAGTGTCACATTCTGCCTAAGGAGACAGGTTAGGTTGGTGGATCGGTCAAACAATCACAGGACTTTCACTAAGGAGACCAGGGTTTGTGTCCCGTTTGAAAGTTGAAGTTTTTTTTAAACTTTATGTAACAAATGGAACTGCATCACATGGGTAACCAGAAGTTAAGTAATGCAACATATCATTTTAACTAAAACCAAAAACTTTTTATAAACTTCAAGGGGCTGTACTCAAAATTTAGAGTACATTGAGTTTAATCTCAGTTTATGGCGCTATTACTCCACTACATAGCAAATCAAATTTGCTGCTATATTAATGTTGTTAATGATGATAAGTAGTTTTTGTGCCTAAATGTTACCAAACAGCAACCATTTCACAAGGGTAGGGGGGAAATTTAATAAAACATTCCTTTGGGTCGTGTTAGAGTAGGAATATTATAGAACAGGAATAAACTACCCACACATCGTTTAATGGTTTGTAAGACACACTCTGTCTCACACACAGAAACACACACTTACGTATGTGTTTGCAGGCATCAGCCAATAATCACACATTTCAATCTGCAATTCCGAGAAGAGACAGTGGATTAATTTCCTTTTCATATTTTTACACATCCATAAGCAGCTTCTTTAACACTGCTGCTTGCAGTGTGTGTATAGTATGTGTGTGTGTGTGTGTGTGTGAGTGCCACACCACAGATCCATGCTTTAAACATGGGGTAACCTTACTATAAATGAGCCAGGGGCACCTGTGCCGGGACAAATCCAGTGTTAGGACAGAGGAGAGTCCCATAATAGGACGCTGCGTCTTTTGTTCCGTTTGTATGAATAAATACTCTAACAATAATGTCCCCTCCTCCTCCTCCTCCTCCTCTAAATGTTCTGAGATGAACCGTTTCTGTCTCAAGGTGCGGTTTATGTGTCTCAAAGTATATTACCTGATCTTTAAAAATATATAATGTAGGAATCCCATAACATACCAAACCAAAGTTTGTTAAAAGTAATATATATACATTTATCTACATAGAGGTTGTTAGTATGGTTCCTGGGCTTATAAGTCTCATTTGGATGGGTTATTATTTGGTTTGATAAACAGTAGATAAAGACAAAGAAGATAATGGAAAAGAAAAAACGTGTAAATATGTTTGTGTGGGCATGTACTGTATGTATGCATCTGTGTCTATGTGTATGCATGTGTTTAAGTGAGTGTAGATATACGGTACATGTAAGTGTATGTAAACATGTATAAATAAGTGAAGCATCAAGTTGTTTTGTAACTAAAGGATAAAAATAGAAAAAGGGTGTAGGACCCAAAAGACAAGGCAAAAGTTTTTTTTGCCTTGTCCTTTTTGAACATGGGAATATCTCATTTAAACCACTTAAAATAATTTTGGAAGATTGTGCTGAGATGTACATAAACTTATTCATCTGTTATTTTAATTTTGTATATACAGTATCTCCAGTACATACACACAGTATATGTATATATATTGTTTACATGTTCAAAATAAACTACAAACTAAATACAATTCTAAATTTCAGTTGTGTTTAAGAGGTATATTGATTGTTCTATTATTCGCCAGCGCGCACACACGCACACACACGCACTCACGCAAGCACATGCACAACTGCTGTTTTCAGTGTCTTTAGCTAAGCCAGAGGACGTGAAGTGATGCCCAGGGCCGTTCCTGATCCTCCTGGCCTTTTCCTTGCAGGAATCTCCTCTTCCTGTGCGGAAGTTTATCGTGGTTGGCCGGCCTGTCACTGTCGCCCCCCAAAGGAAAGTGACAGCGGCTTTATTCACCCGTTGACCCGTAAAGAGGACAGCGGAAGAAAAACAAAACAAGTATGTGTGTGTAACCTGACTAAGGGCTTCTTTTCTCTGCAGTAAGGAGGTGCGGTGAATCTTGTACAATCAGCACAACCAATGCATTTGTGTGTGTGTGTGTGTGTGTGTGTGTGTGTGTGTATGTGTCACGTCCTTTAACTGACCCCAGCAACATGAATGCATCTTCCCTCCCTCTTTTCAGCCTCTTTTATGTGTCCAGATAGAAAAACAACAACAAATCCCCATATCAACCAAGGGATGTCCTTTTATCTGCTCTTTTAACAAACAGGTCAGTTCTTTTTTTTTGTCATTCCATCTCAAAGTTGAGGCCTTGAAGCCTTAAAGATAGATAGATAAAAGGATAGAGAGCTGATGTCCATCTGCTCTGATGATCTCTCTCCAACTTTGTTTGGCATCATCCTTTTCTCTATCCCACTCTGGCACTATCAGCCCCAGAGGACCCAGGCACTGGCCTTTTCTTGACCCAGTTTAGGACTTCAATTCTGGGCTTTCTGATCCGTCCACTCTCCTCTCTGTGTGGGGGTTCAACAGAGAATCCTGAGATTATCGGATGGTCACTTAAGAGGGAACGATAGAGAGCGAAGTGCTGTCCACTTAGCTGAAGATTATCCTTTAAAAAGAAGGGATGGCAGTGGAGATGGAGGGGAGAAGGAGAAAAAAGGATGTGCTTAAGAGATGGATATAGAGGGGGCGGATGGAGGGAGAGATTGCAAGGATAAAAAGTGATAGAGAGAGGCCATATGAATCATAGGGAGGTAAAGTGTGTGTGGGAGAGGGGTTAACAAAAAAGCGAGGAGAGAAATACGGCAACGAGGGAAACATCTAAATGAAAAGCTGAGATGGAGGTGAGGTGACGGAGCGAGAGAGTGGAGAAAGGCCGACGGAGAGAGGCAGCGATGGAGAGATAATGAGAGGAGGAAGCAGGAAGGATGAGGACAAGAGCTGGATTAAGCAGTAAAAACAGGGATTGTGAAGTGTTCCCTAACTAAACTGAGGACCTGTGGCTGTATGTTGTATGTGAACCGAGGTGTACATGCCCACTTGTATTTGTGAAACAAACAGTGACAAACTAGTTTAATTACAGACTGAGTGTTTATCATACCTAGTCTTCTTTCCAATTTTCATGTAATAAAGTTTGTGTACTTTAAGGCCCTTCAGGTTTGTCACTTAAAAAAATACATATATTTTCATAGTTTTGCAATCGTCTATCATTAATAACATTTTACTCGCTAAAGTATTTGCTGAAATCGGAAAACACAGCGACATCGCTACAATAATGTCTAATATAAAAAGAAACACAAAAGGTTTTGCCCCTTTATCATAAAAAACTTTATTTCAAACTACATTCATTGATGTTTTGACCAGCAAGTTGAAATGGCAAATGTGTTAGCAAACATTGGCACATCCATCAGACATGGAGCAACAACGGAGTCTTGTGTTTGTGTCCACTTGACAAATTGAAGTCCAAAATTTACTCTTAAATTTTGGCTCAGCTTTTGGTCTCTACCAACTCCTGAATCATATATAAAATGAAGATTTCTTGCTCTTTAGCCACTAAATGCTCCACTGTGTTCACCAGCTGATTGCTAACTTAGTGCTTCTGTCCTTTGGTGCTGGGCGGGTTGCATACACCCAGCTACCACACCAGACAAAGATCCATTTTCCGTTTAAAATATTGCAGGTTGCTGACAAACAATGTAGCATTTAAAAAGGCTGTTTTTAAAACATTTTAAAAAATTTGGCACATTGCTCATACTTAGGCATACTTTGGCACATTGCTCACTCTTCCTAAAAACGCAGCAGGGCTACATTACATCACTTACAGAAAATTTCACAGAGAACAATGATGGCAAAACAGCATCACCGATCTGTTTTGGCCAAATATTCTCTGATCTAGCTCAGCTGAGAATCCATCAGCATGTTAGCGTGTCATTCGCTACCGAGCCTGTTTATAACCGGTAGGTTGCCAACAAGTTGTCTTCACTTGTTCAACTGACTTTAGCCGTATACATAACAGACACTCAACTGTGTTGTTGCTGTTACAGACGTGAACTAACCACAGACCGTCGCATCTTTATGGACTCACAGAAGTGTGTCGCAGCAGTTGATGGCAATGCACCACTGTCGAATGTACTGTATATATAGGGGGAACACTGGAATGGATGTTTGACGTTATTTTTGGCCTGGCAGGGGATTCTTGTTGAAAAATTATAGACGAATAACTGGTTCTGTTACTATACTAATGTTTAGTTGCTTCATGTTGCTCTGCTTGTCTGTATTTATGGCATATTGTTGTCTTCTATCTATACATTTTAGGCATCATCTCATAGGTTTCAAATTATCTAGCTGGCTAACACTGGCACATTAACAGACATGTTGGTTAATGTGAATGAATGAATCAATGAAATGAGGTAAGCTAACTGTGAGGGATGTTTAGTAAAGTCTGGGGAGTAAATTTACTCTTCCCTTTAAAATCCACCCATTCATGAATTTATGTTTGAGTGAATGAACTGGCAGTATGTGCATTTGTGTTTTTTTAGTGGGGTATCATTTCCCCATCATTTGATGTACACACCAACACGCACGCGCACACGCACGCGCGCGCGCGCGCGCACACGCACACACACACACACACACACACACACACACACACACACACACACACACACACACACACACACACACACACACACACAGCAATGGACACATCTAAATCTTCCCCACACAGCAAACTGAATGTTAAATGCTCCTCAGTCTTCCGGACCTACCAAACTCTGTACATCTATCTACCTCACCCCGAGTGTGATGGGAAAGAGAACAGTCTCAATAAATGAAGCAACAGGGGTTCAAGGATGAGAGAGAATGAGTCAGAGGGGGAGACAGAGGGGGAGGTGGGCCCCCCTTCTCCTCTTCCCCATGTTAATCTCCTCATTTTCATTTCTCTTACCATGTGGGATTAGAATGATTTTATTTAAAGTGTCAGCTTGAGCTACCGGATTGAGAAATCTGGATTTCATAGGGATTATTATTACACACACGCACACACACACACACACACACACACAGATTTTTTTCTTCTCCGTCAGTCACTAATGACCTGCTTGACCAATAAATGGTATTTCTCCTAAAATTCATGGCTGGGGAGACGAACAGACATTGTGATACACTTAAAAATGAGTGTGGCAGGGAGTGAGTGCATGTGTGAGTTAGTTACATGTACATGACATATTAAAAACCCCAGTTTGTCTTTTAAACAAGTTTCTAGAAATGACAAAAAGCCCGAGCAGGACTAAGCTCAACAGTCTAGAGTGCCTACTTTACTTTTTGTCTTTACCAGAACATAACACAATGTCCCGTCACCCTCACCCAGGCCAAGTGAAATGAGGTGAACAGACTCTAACCAAAGCTTCACCCTTCTGTCAGATTTAACATCTAATCTACATTAGGATAAGGCTTTCACCACTCAGGGAAAAAAAGAAGAATGAAAAACATCATCACCTTTTCATCCTAGGGCCAAGCCTTTTATTCCGCCTCTTCTCATTACATTAAAAGATGAGAGAGACCGTACAGTGGCTGAGCGGTATTTAAAGACACCATCCCTTCATCTGTTTAATTTCTCTTTATTTAAGAGACTCCCTCCTCCCTTCGCTGCTCTCTCCCAACTGTTTAATTTCTCTTTATCCAAAGACTCTCTCCCTACATCTGACTGATTGATCTTTGTCTCAGTGCAAATGACACGGAAGAGTTAGTTACTGCAAGGTCCATAATCCAACCTTTGTGTGAGGATGCCGTGTCTGAGTGGAACAGGGTGACCTAAGCTTTACAGAGCCAATCCATGCTCTTTACAAATGGTTCTAAATGTAGAAGGGATTTTTCTTATACATGACACCAACATGTTTTACTGCGGACAAGACTTCTCAGGTTTGTAATCCACATGCAGCGGAACACAGGAATGTAAACCTACTGCCTACATCATTTAAACGGCCTGGATATACAGTATCACCTTAGTGAATACTGCACCGATATAAATTATAGAAAAGGTCTTAAGAAAAGAAAATATAAGAAATAGAAATTATTAACATTTAAGGGGAATTTAAAAAAAAATTCCCGGTCTTGTTTGAACTATTGCAATACTTTCATGACACTGTATTGCATGTATAACTGAAAGAATATAACAGGAGAAATACACAGCTCCATTGACGCTGCAGCCAGAGTAAACAAAACAATCCAACTTCCTTTTTCAAGCCCTTTTATGTTGATTGGACACACAAAAAAAGAAGTATCTCACAAGAAAAAGTAAAAATTGGAGATAAGAAATCAGAGAAAATACGGGAGGTGGAGATAGGTTTGCATGGTAATAATATGAATAGACAAACGTCATTAGGGTGGCATCTAATTATTGTTTCATTACCAATTATTCTTATTATTTTGTAATGTCATCGATAAATTGTTTGGTCTATAAAATGTCACAGAATATATGACATCTCAAGTTGACGTCTTGAAAATGCAGTTGCAGTTTTGCAACTGATAAATGACAGTCTTTTATGAAAAAGTTGCAGATTAATTTGATTAAAAAAACTACCAATATCTCCAAAGAGCATGATCATAATCACCATCATCCCCACCAACATGACTTAGATGAAGATGCCAGAGCGAAAGATGTCAAAGCGCAGGAGGCCTTTGCACATTTACAGGAGTTTAGACAAGTATCAGGAGTTTATCCTGGTGAATAAACACAGATACGCACTCACATGCACGCACACCCATTTTAAGAACAGGTCTTGGGAAGTAGGTTAAGCAGACCAGGATCACCTCTCGCAGCTCTCTCCCGGCTTAGAAGCACTGAGAGTCGGGTGGGAGGGATGGGTTACGGAGATGGAGAAATCTTCCACAGGACATCTGTCACAGTGAACAACTTGTGTGCTGCTTTTTTCCAGCCCGCTCTGTGACCCACGGATTCTCTTGCATGACTGACCAAGAACTATAAGAATTTTAGAGGGGGCCTTAGCCCCTGCACATGGCCTGGGCAACCCCATACAGACCCTGTTAACTAAAATCTCTATCATGTAGAGAGGACATGCAGAATAATACAGAATAACACCAAATCTGCAGAATTGAATCAATGTATTTGTAGGATGGGCTAGTAATGTTGAAGTCATGAGGAAATTACACATTGACAGGAAAGTGTGTCAACATTCAGCTCATGTCATGCCACAAATCGTTTTATTAAAACACCATATGACACTTGTGTTGCTGTTTTGTGACCATGTGCCCACATTTGAGGATGCCGTTGGTGCTGAATAGAAAAAAGAGCTGCACGTTGCAAAAGTGCTTGCATGAGAACATTTCTCCCCCTCCCGCAGGTGTTTAAGCTGTACAGTAAACAATAACGCTTTACACACATATATACACACACACGCAAACACACAAACACAAAAGGCTCATTGTGTGTTGCTGTGTGTCTGCTAACCCATCCTTTTTAATCTGGGATTATGGTATTCCCATCGTGACGGCAACATAGGAAACAATGCTGTATTTCATGGGAGGAAATGTGCAATAATGATGTTAACACCTCAATCTGCCTTATTTAACTATTACATACTCTCCCTCTCAATCTCAATCTCTCTCTCTCTATCTCTCTCTCTCTCTCTCTCTTTAAGACACACACACACAAACACTATTTGTCTCTGCAAAGCAAACTTGACACAAATTTAAATCTCTCATTAGAAATTAAATTTAATAAATTGTTTTCTTATTTCTTTTAGAAAGAAAATGCGTGTGTGTGTGTGTGTGTGTGTGTGTGAGAGAGAGTGCCTTTTAACCTTATTGTGAGCATACATTGTACATAGCGGCTCCCATGGGGTGTAATCTGACACTAAAATCGTCCATTAACACACTATCAAATCTATTCTTCTCCGTTGTGTCACACTTCCATGAGCCATTTGTGGCTTAAATGCTTTGGCTATCCAGCCTTTTCAATGTAGTTCACATTATCCAGTAATACAGTAGGTAATACAGTGGTCTTTCTGGGCAAAGAGTTTCTAAAATGCTTTTACAATCCTTCAGCTTGTCTATAGCCAAAACATTGTGTGAGTTTAGATTTGGGTGAAAATTTGCATCCACAACAGAACAGTATGTTGTGTTTGTGGTATTAAGCAAAGCCCGATTTTAGATTCAGCATTTTCAAACGTTAAAATCATCAAGTGTTAAATGCTGTTTGAATTCAGACGTGGAGGCCAGAGGATAATCTCCTGTGTTTGAGAGGTAACGGTGTGCTGGTCTGTGAATAAGACCTCTGATGATGGCTGTATTTTTATTGTGAGGCCCCAGGTGCTGCCAGCGTCACACATGGACACTCATGGCACCTGTGTCCTGGCAAACGCAGGCCAACCAGAGAAGGGCCAAGACGTGGCTTGTGTGGCTGAGAGAGTGTGTGTGTGTATGTTTTTGTGTGTGTGTGTGTGTGTATATATATATATATATATATATATATATATATATATATATATATATATATATATATATATATATATATATATATATATATATATATATATATACTAATGCTAATCCATTTCTTTATATTACAAATGTTATTGTTGCTCTACCATATGTTGCAGGGACTTTATATAGATCTTATTTAAGTCATGCATTTAATGTCAGTAAAATAACTGCTACAAACACCAGAAAAAGAAAAATCCATTTTACTAGCTTTACTATGTAAAGAAATAACACCAGAGCGTCTTAAAGCACCATACAATTACTTTTCATTCTTTGTTTCTGATAATTTCCATTAGCGTGTTTTAACATCAGGAGCATTTAATTACGGTAATAGCACAGTTGCAAGTGTATGTATGTATTTGCACATATGTATGCATGCAGGCATGTCTGTGCATGTGTGTGTGCACCAGCTGTCTGATCAGTAATCAGTTAGCAGTGGGCTAATGCAGCCTCCTTAACCCAGGGGCCTCATAAGACCGCCTCTGGCCCAGCCCCTTTCTCTGCCAGGGACAAATCCATTACCCACAACAAGGACATCAAATGTCAACACACACACACACACACACACACACACACACACACACACACACACACACACACACACACACACACACACACACACACACACACACACACACACACACACACACACACACACACTTCAAAGTGCATTTGATTGATGTTATGAGAGGAAAGTGTCTCTGATAATGCTACAATAACTGTATGGGAAGAAAACACAGTGGCAATAGTTATTGACACACATGTGATCCGCTATTAGTTTAATATTGGTTGTTAGAGACAAGCTGGTGATGTTATCATATTGTGGATGATTTCTTTGTCAGTTTTCAGCGAAGTCTTCAACTTAACACAATTACGTAACTCAAAAATTAACTCTTAATTTAAACTTAAAATGAATTCATTTTGAAAGAGAATAAAAAATTATAAAGTTTTTTTTTTTTTTTCAAATAAGGGAGGCAGGCTTTAAAGAAAACCTCTCCAAAGGGATTCTGGGCATGTTGTCAAGGGCGCTGTGACCAAACCGCAGTTCTACAAGGGTTAACATAAATAGCACATAAACTGCAATGAAAACCGCCCCTTAAAAGTGGCACAAAGACTACGGCGGCTCCCCGAAGGCGTGATGGTAAGCAGCAGCGTTTACATATCAGTGGTCCTTGTAGTATGTACAGTGATCTGGCAGGTTGGAGAGCTTTGATGCTCCGTCACCCAGCAGGTCGGGTGTATCGATCCCCAGGGCGGTGCTGCTTTCTGGGCTGGCCTGCCTGCGTGACAGGGCCCCCTCCTGGAAACCTCCCTGGTGCCCGTACCAACAGATGGCCTCAAAGAGGGACCAGAGACACAGGGCCAACATCCAGCTCTCAAACAGAGGAGCAGAGGAGCAAATGGCCTGTTAATATTTCATAAAAACACTCTCACTCATCTCTGAGCAAGGAAACGGACAGCAGTGAGAGCGCAGCGTGAGTGTGTGAAGGGGCATATCTGTGTGTACTGTATGTGTCTGGGAGATATCAAAGACATTTTGATGAAATATGAATAGTTTTCCAACTCAGAGGTGCTTCACAGCTAGACTCCTAGTGCATAGTAATCAGTAATCACACACTTGTTTGTCAAAGGTCTCCATTGTGGTTGAGGACCACAATGGAAATAAGCCCTGGAGTTTATGGTGTTTTTATCCTCAATTGTATTGGATGTCTTTTCCTGTGTAAGGCATAGGTAAAAAGGAGCAACTTTGGCCACAGATCCAGAAAGAAATGCAAAAAGAGATGTGAAAATGACTGCTTTTCAGTAAGAATAACACACCCATAACCCCCCCCCCCCCCTTCTCTCCAACACCCACATGCACACAGACCTCCCCAATTACTCTCAGCACCAGATCCTTCCTTAAGCCTGTGCTGTGTCTTTTGAGCGTAACCTGCGCGCTAATAGCCCATAACCCTTGTACAGATCAGTGGAGGTTATGCTATTTGCTGGTCGGTAATTGCCCTCTTCATCAGTACTCTGTCTGCGAAGGCAGCAACACGGCCAGCCCCGGGGTCCTCCTGATGTCATTAATGTGTGATTAGGGCCGGTGGGGAGCAGCAGTTAGGAGGTTAAAAAGCCCCTGACAGCCCTCATCATCAGCGAGGAAACCCTGAGACTGATGCAGGGGCTGCGCAGATGGGCGAGAGCGTGCAACTGCCAAAGCTCTAACTTGTTATTCCTCCTCACCTCCAAAAATTACAGCATGCTAATAAATGGCACTGACACGGGCATGCACGTGTTCGGCTACACTGACACGGGCAAACAAACACACACTATAAGCTGCAACAGAAACATGTGTTCGAGCCTTCTTGATTGAGAAAGAAATCTATTTGAGTGAAAACTATTAAGAGAGAGACTAGGAAGGCTGCCAAAATGTTCCTCAGAGTTTAATACACATAAATACACAAAGTTTTGCCATTCTTTTAAACTCTATGACACTGATTGGACTTGAAATGATGAGTTAGACTTGGGAATAGGAAGCTGACAAGTTAAACTTGACACAAGCAATCTAAACTACAACCAAAAGTGTCTGCCTAAGTGCTCAATCATGTCACGGGTTACAGGATTCCTTAAAGTTGTCATCTTTAATACATGAGACGATTTCCAAATGCGCAACAAAGTCATTAGACTGGGAGGAAAGATGAAATATAAATCAAGCGTCTCTCTCTGCCCCCTCCCCTGTGAACAGGTGGCTGAATAGAATGAGAGGGTGCGCTAACTTGGCTGTCACCGTGTTTTCCAACAGAACTGCTGCCTTCTGAAGCCAAACCACCGTGAATTATACATCTATGGCAGTAATTCTCTCAGAGGAGCGAGAGAGAGAGAAAGTGAGAAGGGGGGGGCGAAGAGTTAGAGAGATTAATGGCTGAAGCGGTTGTTTTTGACGCAGCGATCCTTGGCTCCGCTTCCCGCCTGCCGCTTATTGGCTTTTCAGAGCGCATTTATTTATTTCGTTAACAAGAGAGAGCGGCCACGTCGCTGTCACTCTTTTGGCTCGCTGAAGCGCCACAACAGACTTGTCATCTCCTCCTGTGGCGTGCGCCTTTGAACCCTGCCACGGACTACAGAGTGAGAATATTTATAGTGCAACAAACAAGACTTTAAAAATAGCGTTCTGTCAGAAGCCAAGTGTCACGGACGCTTTTTGTCTCACAGACTGACCTGTCGCAGGACACAGGTCACAGGACCTGTACGTGTCACAGGTGTTTTCCAGGAAAAGCAATCAAAAGTCATGATCTCATTGAAACATTTAAACAAATGCTTGTTTTGTCACAAAATGATCCAGATAATATAAATCTGATCCGGTTTATGCTGTCTTTTTTATTTTTAATTCCAGCATTTCTTTCACCATTACGTGAGTGAGTGCAAGAGAAGACAGAGATGGCTACAGTAAAGTGAGCATTGTAAAAGGTTTTTGTTACTGTGGTTCCAACTGGGGCCAGTAATCAGCTGTTAATTGCAAAAGTTGTAGCTACATTGGCACTACGCATTAAACTACACTTTGATGTCTTAGAGGCACTTTTATCCATATTTTTAATAGTTTGACTTTAAAAATGTATAATTAAAAGTTCGACACAGTATGTAAGTGATAAAAAAATCTTGTAACCATTGCAAAACCAAGTATCCTTGACATCATAATCAGAGCTAAAAAAGAAGAAAAAAACTTCAGTGCAGAAAAAAATGGCATCTGAAATCACGCCATCCTCATCCTCAATGCAAGAATTCCTCAAGCTGCAGTAAAGGCAGGGAGAAGTGTGATGCGGGATAAAACTCTGGCTATGTACAATCTGATATGAATAGTCAATTCATGGACTAATCTGTATTCAGCCTCCCAAGGGAGTCCGCACAAAGGGCCGTCACCGGCTTAGCCAATAAACTTATTCAAGTCAGTTTCAACACAGCGCGGCATGTTCCAACATAATCTGTCCGGGAGGTCGTGACCTCCACATCCCCTGCCTGTGGAATAAAGAGGACCTCAGGCCGGGATGACAGGAGAAGTCTTCCAAGGAGTTCATGTTACCACATGTCATAATAAAAAGAAGCTACTGTTCCCCCGCCAGGCTCCTTCCCCCTTTGTCTTGGAGGGGCTCTGGACAGGGGCAGACAGGACGTGCTGGCAGAGCTGAAACTGAATATTATCATTGGGGGGAATCTTGTTTCATGTTACTGAGCGGCTAGGCCAGCGAGCTGAGTGCATCGTCCCTTCACCTGACAGGAGCAGTTCACTTTTAAACACTCAAAGTTGATGTACACACACACACTATTCAAAGAAAGCTACACTCTCCAGCTCCTTGACCGACGATCTTATTATAGGCTCGACACACATTTCACGGACGCATGCTGTACATTGGCACACAAGCGTTTACCGCTTTACTCCCCCCGATCACCCTCCATGGCGATTGAGAGGTCAATATCTCACTTTACCGCCAGCTACACTTTCCTCTGTCACTCACAGCTCCTACTCCATTCAAACAGCAGGTTAGCCCAACAAAGGAGACCGCAGGGGAGCTGCCCGAGCCTTGCGCTTACACACACAAACACACACACACACACACACACACACACACACACACACACACACACACACACATACACACACGGACCGTGCGAGCTGCGGCACTGCTCAGGGCTTGATGGGTGCATTGTGCTCATCCATCAGCCGGCCCCTGAGTCCTGAAGATACCTTCAGTCAGCAAGGCTGGCTCCCTGAAAGGAGGGATTCACACAGCTCTGAAATATTGATACCTGGAGTATGCCAACCTTTTGACCTCTCCTTTACATTCTTAGAGAAGGAGGTGGAGATAGAGGGAGGAGGAGGCCGGAAGTGCGAGGTGTGGCCAAGTGGAATAGCCAGTCAACTTCTAGGGGGGATTTGTACAGTTAGTTATGTGAAAATGTACAGATACACCTACTCACAAACTCTCAACGCATTCGACAACCACTACGCAGGGATTTAGTCTGACAAAAAGTTTATACATGAATTTCTGAATGATTCTTTTTATTTAAGAGAAAAACATTTACTAGAGGACAGATAGGACATAGTTAGCCTTTGACTCTAGGACAGAGAAATGGAGAGATGAGAGAGAAAGATGGAGAGGGAGGGAGTGGGAAATGGGTCGGAAGTTTGACATTCCTGTGGGCGATGTGTGTCTCGTCAGTGAACGCGTTTGGATTCTTTTAACTGGAGTCGATACCCCCTTCCGCTTCCCAAGCACTCACTGTGAGCTGAGCTGGGGTAATGCCATTGAACAGGGACAATGGGGCCTCTTAAAAGGCAGCTTTTAACTGGCCGTGTGCACGTGGATATCAATACAGCCGATAGTTTTCCATGTAAGATCAAACGCAGAGACACTGGGTGAATTCTCAGTGAAGAAGCAGACAGATAAATAAAAATGACTAGAGGGAGTTTATTTTAAAGAGAGAAAAGTGTTTTGCTGTTGTACAACATACAGGCATGCCCTCTTTTTTCCCCCTTTTCACTCTGTCCCCCCTCTCTTTCTCTTTGCTCAGACACACATGCTCCGGCGTAAGCTCTTCAACTTTAAAGCATGCTTTTCAAAGGCTTGGGTGCCTGTATCACTGCTTTAGACGAATGGGCCAGCTCTTAGGAGATAGAGGGGACATCTGAGGCAGAAAGAGAGGGGGAGACAGGAGCAGAGAGAATGAAAGAGAAAGAACAAGCAGGGTTAGAGAGACAGAGGGTGAGAGGGGGAGACGGAGAAGGAGAGAGTGAGGGAGACAAGGGAAGAAGAGAAGGAGGGGGCACGATTGCACGCTTTCAACTGCCTTTTGTGGGCCTCTCTGCAGATGTCACCAGCTGTTCCCCTGCACGGAGGGTTCCAGAGCGTGGAACATCGCCTCAGGCCCCGTCCTCGGCCACCTTTCAAGTGTCAATCAGACAGGAGGGGTTTGGAGAGGAGGGGGGGAGGGGGGGGAGGCAGGAGAAGGGAGGAAAAGGGGGCCAACAGACTGGGCTTCGGTCACTGTCCTGAGAACAGTGCCAGTGATTTGCCATTGATTCAGCCCCCCACCCCCCCATCCAACCCGCTCAATAACAGAGAGAGGATGGAGCCAGCCGTGTGCGGCGTGCAGACAAAAGAGGCCCGTGGGCAAGGTTAGCTGGAGATCACACGGCTGCAAGGCTACTGCCTCCACAGCGCTACCGTTAGCCATAGCGTTAGTGATTAGCGATAGATGATGCCCCTAACCCAACCCCTCCTCCCCACCAGCGCTCCTTGGTTCAACACACGCAGAACCGTGAGGGTGACCTACCATTAGATGTGTGTGTTATAGTGGGGAGGAGGGCGCACAGCGGTGGGAGCAAGAAAAGTCGTCACTGCGAGCGAACAAGAAACATAAAAGAGGCTGACATATGACGTGATTGACACTGAGACAAACACTGTCTAACAAGCAGGAGAAAGTGTGCTTAACACCGTTTAACCTTGGAGCGTCTACTCAGCTGACATAACTCCAAGACACTTTTATTGACCACATTAATATCTACTGCACTGTGTGTATAACCTTCTGATCCAGCTGGGGATGATGGCGCTGAAACCTGCAGCACGGAGCCATTTAATCAACCAGACAGGGTCAGTCGTAGAAACCCACAGACAGGAACAAAAACAATTCTTCCACGGTTCATTCTGGCGGACAAGTCCGCCTCAAAAAATAGTGCGCCTGTCACATTGATGTGATATAATTCAAAGCCTAACAAAACACACAGATTCCCTGGTTTTATTGACAGCCTAAAGTGAGAATCAAAGACTCTCAATGCATCTTATCAGGCAGCCATAAGTAGGTCTATTATACACACTATTGCGGCTGCCCTGCTGATAACCTCTGTGCCGAGGCTGTTGAACAAAGGCCTTTGAAGAGAAGAGGAACCGGTGGATTTTGGGTGATTTATGTCTTTTGAAAACTAGATGGCTGAGCAGGGGTACCAGACCATGGCTGACCTTAGTGCATCCTGTCACCTCCTCGTGTGTGTCTGTGTGTTGCTCCACGGGGGATAAGTACTCAGAAACACACATAAAACAAGAACATTGCATTGCTACTGCATTTATTAATGTTTCAATCTAAAGGGTAACCTCAGTCAACAAAGTTCATAAATCACAACTGTGCCTATGCATAAAGAGATAAGTATCATGGTTATCGTAGTAAGAGAAAAAAATCCCAAGATCTGTTGCATTGTATGTATTTCCAGACTGTCGACTGACTGTCTAGCCCTAAAGCTGCAGGGTTTAGAGACTATGAATGAGAGGAAACTGTATATATATAGAGAAGGGTTTATATTTAACTGTGCTGTGCATTTAATGTAATATAAATGACTTGTGCTGAGCTTAAGGAACAGCCTTTCACTAACACACAAATTAAGGTGTTATGCTATTTCTTCTAACCAAAACAAACTGTTACCACTGCTGGTAGTAACGGACGTCTTTCTTCAATAATAGTTCAACTTGATGAGACTAATCACTATACTCTGATGGGTTTATGCTCATTATAAATTCATCAAAAAGATATTTCCTGACTAGTGAACAAGAGATGACCCCTGTTCACATTGTCGTCACAAAACAAAAGGAGGCCAAATCGCTCCTGCCTGTCAGACATGTAGCAAAACACAACTTCAGTCAAGGGGCCAGCACTTTTTCCAAGGGGTAATATCCTTGGGCATTAATCACCCCAGTCATAAATCAAAAGACTGTGACCACCCCTCCACTTCAACTCCCCGCCGCATCCCTCCTTCGCTTCCTATCCCCCCTCCCCCTTCCCCTCCCATGCATATACTCTCCACAGTTAGGAAAAGTTGAAAAATCATAAATCAAAAGAACGACCTCAGCTATCCTGCCACACGCCATCGTCCGCTCCCCCCCGTCCCCCGTCCCCCGTCCCCCTCCAGCCACACCATCACCCTCTCATCCTCCTCAACCTTTTACCCATCAAAGTTCGTCAAACGCGTCAGAAATCAAGAGTTGCTTCCTCAATATTTCCTCATCATCCACCTCCCATCTCCCAGATTCACCACCACCGACTAAACCCTACAGCCGCCTCCAGTCTGAGGTCACAGGGTCACAGAGAGGTCTGGTAACTGACCAGCTGAATGTGTCATTGTCTCACCCGGTCTGAAGCTCTGCTATCTTTGGGAGCCTGCTTACTTGCCTGCGGAGGTGGCCCCGTGGTCACAGAGTCCCGTGTTTTTCTGATCCCCTCCTGCAGGAGTGAAAAATAGCAGGAAACGTATATCTGTCATTGTCCATTCAGGAGATCACCTGTAAGGAAACGAAGCGGCCAGCAAGTGCTGACACAATCATCCCTGCGCCTAGCAACACATCCTGGTTCCGGCCCAGACGCGAGGGACCGTACAGTATGTCTGAGCTGCTCCGCTTCCTGCCCCGCAAGGCAGAGGGAGGGGGTGGGGATGGACGGCAGGTTATCACAGGCTGAAGGGGGAATTCTGGAGAGAGAAAATAAAGACTTTTGTGCTGAAGGCTTGAAAAGAAGGTCAGACTCACTGAATCAGATCATATCTAACATTTTGTTTCAGTTGCAAAAGAAACAAACACCAAAACATGGTGGGAATAAAAAGTCAAAGGGCACGTTGCACATGCCAGATCTGGACAAAAGCAAAAAAACAACAAGAAAATTATGAAATATGACCTAACCAAGATAGAACCTGACTTCATAAGACACTTGCAACACCTGCTTTGCGTGATTTGCTGTTCTGTTGATTTACCTTGGTCAGTCACGCATGTTTTTGAGTCAACCGGTGGTTTTTCTTAACCCTGACTCAGCAAACGACCACCGTTTGATCTTCTCTGCTGTTGTGATGTCGTGTTCCTCCCATTACAAAGAGTACCAGGAAACGGTGGCCCCCAGGGAGATGAGAAAGAGACCCTGTTTATCCTGCGCAGAACCCATACTCGTGATTACAACCCAGCCCTGCACCTGGCCCCAGTGACATGCCAAGTGCACACACTTTAGTACCCTCGACATCCACACACACAAAGTTGTTCCACTCACACAACAGGGGCTAATAAATAAAATGCACAATATATGCCCCAAACACAATTCCAATTTCCAGTTTCCAAAATGTACTAATTAACACTGTTTTTAAGCATACTGAGGCCTTAAGAATGCTTTCATCACAGCACCTTTAGGGCATGTTTCTATGACTAAAATCGACAGAAACTGTAGTAATACTCTGCATGCTTCCTAAATTATGTTTGCTTTTCGAATTAAAAAAGGCCATGCTAGTATAGCATGTAGTATTGTATTGCTATAGCAATAAAAACTCCAGCAAAGGAGGTAAATAAAAAAGACAAAGGTAAGTAACAATATGTTATGTGTTCTGGACTATATTTTTTAAAGTAATTGTGACTTTTGACAGAAATAAAACTTCACTGGTGTTTAACACGCATAACACAAGGCAAATATTCAATTTTCAATTCAATTATATTTATAGTCTCAATTCATAACAAGCGTTATTGCGAGACACTTTATAGATAGATTAGGTCTAGACCACACTCTATAATTTACAAGGACCCAACAGTTCTAGTAGTTCCTTCCAGAGCAGGCAACAGTGTGACAGTGGCGAGGAAAAACTCCCTTTTAGGAAGAAACCTCGGACAGACCCAGGCTCTTGGTAGGTGGTGTAAGACAGCCGGTTGGCTAAAAGCTAATGGTACAGTGATTAGAAACAGTAGTTTGTAGTAGTTCATGGCATAGCAGGGCACTGCATGGCATTACAAGGCACATCAGAGCGTAGCAGGACACCACAGAGCGTAGCAGGACACCACAGAGCGCAGCAGGATGTAACAGGGCATCGCAGGACGTGTAGCAAGACCACAACAACAGCTGCAACCATGATTTAGAGCCTCCCTGATCCAAGGAAACATGGAAATATTGTCAGAAGCCAAAACAAGCTCAGCCTATAATAACCAAATTAAAAACATAGATGAATAGCACACTCACCCTGTGGGGCACGTATACACACACACACACACACACACACACACACACACACACACACACACACACACACACACACACACACACACACACACACACACACACACACACACACACACACACACACACACACACACACACACACACACACACACAGGCACAGGCAATACTTTCTAAGAATTTTGATGGGGCTGTGTATTTATATTGATGTGTGTTCTGGCCAGAGATTAACTTTATTAAGAAACAAGCCATGGGCCAAAGGGAACCTTTTATTTGTATATGATCTCATCCAGGAAACATACATCACACTTACTAAAAATACGCTGCCAAAAACCACCGAAAGAGTTGAATTGGGGCCATAGAATTCAGTTTGGCAGCAGGGGTTTGTATTGTGTGGTTGGTGCATCACACAGAAGTGCTCAGACTTCTCGTCTTTGTGCTCTTGAGGAGTCACATTGCAAACTGGTGGAATCAACTAGTGAAAGGCCGAAACTTTCAACAGGCTTTTCAGTCCCTTTTTGAGTGATAAGAGCTGTGAGCTAGGTGTAGTTCTGTATCTTTCATGCTTCTTTTTCATTTACCTCCTCTTCTCTCAGCAGCACTCAAGTTCACTCACTCCATTTCTCCATTTATGTATTCTACAGTAACACAAAACACTTATTCTCACCTTTGAGGCAAAACTTAGGAGAAAGAATAGATTTGGAAAGTCTCTCTCGTGCAATGACAATTACAAATGCATCTTCTGTTTCCCTCTCTTCATGTGTGCTAGCTGCCAGCTCTGGAGGAGCTCTATTGTCTCTTGGTCCAGCACCTGTCACCACAGAGTTAAAATACAGAGAAGAGGGGCCGTATGGTGTAGGACGCCCTCAGCAGGCCACTGAATATGTGTGTAATTCGCACGTGCACACGAATAAACACATGCACATACCCACAAGTTATTCCTTGATAAATTGGGGAGGGGTGTGTTGGAGGTGCTGTGGAGGTCATTTAAGCTATGTGTGTGTGTGTGTGTGTGTGTGTGTGTGTGTGTGTGTGTGTGTGTGTGTGTGTGTGTGTGTGTGTGTGTGTGTGTGTGTCTGCGTGTGTGTGTGTGTCTAATCCACAGAGCAAAGACAGTTTGAGCTGAGTGTCAAAGGGCTTTTATCAGGGTAAGTGGCGCCTGGACTGACACACACACACACACAAAATACAAATGCATCAAATCAGACTGCATCTGCACATACATACTCACTATCTAGGCACATAAGTAGATGGCACAGATTTCATTTTCATTTAAAAAAAGCTGTTAAAAAAGAAAACACCAGCAGGTCCGTCTTGCTGTCTAGACGCAGCATTGAACCCAGCTGTTGCTACTTCTCACTTTCAGAGAACATGACAAGAGCATGTAATGAGGACATGCAACACCAGTGTATGCGTTTGTCATCTTGAAGCCTTATTACAAACCCACTTCATTGCTTTCTTATTATTTTATCTTTTAAATCTTATCCTTCAACATACACAGGGCTTGAATGTAACTCAACATAGAACCTCTTCTGTTTACCTTATATGGAAATGACTGGCCATCAATTTGCACAGGGTGTGAATTTCAGATGTATGCAGATGATACCGTAATTTACCTCCATGCAAAAAGCAAAGAACAAGCAGCTTCTAAACTCAGTGCCAGATGGTAAATGTAACCAAATGGCTTGATGATTCACACCTGTTTCTTAATGTCAAAAAAACTGTCTGCATGTTTTTACACAGACACACTTTGCAGCTTACTGTGATCCTAAAGTTTATGTGTCTGATGAGAACATTCAAGTTGTCTCATGTCAAATATCTTGTATCATCCTTGACCTCACCTTATCCTTAAAAAAAACAAGTTAACAGATTAATGCAAATAACTAAGAAGCCTTACAAATTCAGCAGCACAACAATATTTGGATTAAATTATCACCCCCACTTACGTTATTGTAAGACAAGTTGGACTCAAGCAAAAGATACAACCCTTAACGCTGTTCTCTCTGTGTACAACAGGCTCTCAAAGTGTCTCAGAAAACACAATACTTACCACCATTGCATCATAGTTAAAAAAAGTTGACATCCTTAGTTGGGAAAATCTAATTAAATACAATGACACCTGCATAATGTTCAAGATCCTAAATGGCAAAGCTCCTCCCCCGCCCAATACTTTTATTAAGCAAAAGATTTGACTGTTCTGAGAGGGGACTGTGCAACCCCTTATAGGTCCAGCTCCTTCAGCCAATCATGCCTTTCTGTAAGCTAATTTTGACCACAGTTTACAAGAATAATTAAATGTACTAATGCTGCCATTTCAAAGAGAGAAGCATGTTGCTGACCCCCTTACTTTGAAATCTCCAGGGTTGCATTTCAGTCTTAACTGGCAGAAACGAAGACCTTTTGAAAACTACTGGTAATTAAGTCAACATGAATAACGAATTACAGTTGTTTCTGACCTTTTTGGCCATACTAGCAGCTGTTGTGCATTTTATAATGGTATTACTGCCTACATGCAAAGAAGGAAAACTATAATTTTTTTTACTATTATATGCAGCAATTCACGTGGACGGCATGGTTATCGGCACGCCGTGTACGTGAATGGTCTGTGGAATGCGTTAACAGATGTGTTTCTACTGGAGATGGTCTGATACCATTTTTTGCTTTCCAATATCGATTCTGATACCTGAACTTGCGTATCGCCCGATACCGAGTACTGATCCGTAAGCAAAGTACAAGTTAGGGACCTAATACTTCTTTTGAACGGTTACCAAAAGTGGTAATTACAATATAATAGCACATCAAATTTTCTTGAGTGAGTTGCTACAAAGGCATCATTAATGAGCCACCTGAACAGGATCACAATAAAGATGTGTCTATGTCTAATTTTACTTTTATAATAAAACCATTAAAATGTTTTTCCTTTGACTCTTTGATAATGTTAGCTAAAATGAGCCACCATGAGCTGCTGGTCATACCAGATAAAGGGAGGCTCTAGGGGCAAAAGTGTGTTGAATTGTAAAAAGAAGGCTGTGTTGCTTCCTCTTTCAAAAGTTAGATAGCCTCCCTATAATCCATGTTTTTAACGACACAAGGGCATTTCAAGTCAGTCACAGTCCCATAAATGTTGAATGTTAAAACAGCGAGTAATGTAGAAGGACCGTGATAGCCTGGCATAAGCTGCTTTGCATTCTGACTTGCTATGTTGTGCATGTCCTGCACATCCATGGACAAGAGCTTCTTTGTACATCATTGTACATTTCTCATGTCTTTCACACACACAAACACACACACACAAACGCTACTACTTCTGCACACAGAAACACAAACACTTGCACATCATGTATTCCTCCCCCAGTATAACCTACATCTTTATCTAAATAAAGGCATGTTTCAGATTATCATGCTAATGCGGAGGCATTGTTTACCAGACCACTTTCCTCTGGCCTCCTAGACCCTCCTTCTCCCCCTCCTGTCCCTCCCTTCCTACCCCCATCTCCGTGCGGACCTCCGGATTGTGCATTTGCAGCTCCCAAGTCCTCCATCCAGCCATTATCTCCTCTTATCTCTTTCTAAGTCCCTGTTGCCCCTGCCCAGAAAATGTCCTCATATTGTCGCTCAGGAGGACTTAAGACGCTCTTGGCCGCACTGAAATGCTCCGAACAGATGTTTCACCATTTGAGCGCTTTTTATTGCCTGGGCTTTCTTCCTTTGACGGATGGAGGAAGGGAGAAAGAATAGGATAGATGAAGGGGAGGAGGTTTTAAACATTGGAAGGCCAACAGCTGGTTGCTTCTCCCTCCCTGGGTGCATTAACCTCTTTGGCCCTCTTGCAACAGTGCCAGTACAAGGAGCCTCTCAGCATCTGGAGCTTAAGTAGGGCGAAAATATCACTGTCGCTACGGTGAGGGGATAGCAAATCCTGGAAAAAGGCTGGAAGATGGAAGTGCGAAAACACACACAGCCTAAGTGCAGCCACTTAAACGTCATTTTTCTGTGTTACATAACTAATGCGTCTTTGTGTGCAGTTTGGAGGTTAGCTAAATGTTGACACAAGCTGTCAAACTTCTCCACAAGTAACCACAGGTTATAATTTACATTTTGCATAAAGCCACTTATTTCAAGGATTAAAAAGGAACACTTCAACACCCAGTCAACTTGGGGCGGAATTTTCAAGCTGCAATAATAAATGTTTTATTTATTACAAAGACTACATGCATACAGAGAATTGATCAACTTCATTTCCAGCCGCATGAAGGCAGCAGCTTTATGCACAAAGAGCTCTGAAGAAACCACTGTGTACTACCTGCTCAGCACCAAATGGCACACAAGTTTAGCAACTAGCTAGTGAACATTACATAGTGGAGCATTTAGCAGCTAAAGATCCAGCTTTTTCCATCCGGACATCAAAACAGAGCTAAAAGAGGAGTCGAGTTTGGACTTAAAATGAAGTGAAAATCATGTCTGCTGATTGTGTAAATAGACAACTTTTTGCTACTATACTCAACACAACTACTTTTTATGTCAATGTTTACAGCTTGTTCCACTGTTCCCAAAGGGTTAAAAAATGCGTAATTACTTCTTTAAAAAGAAGTGTTAACTGCAACTGAGCTAAACTTCTAATATCACTATAGGTAATAGAAACCAAACAATTCCTTTGAGTTATAGATATGCATTGATGGAGCTTGTTGACTTTCTGAATTGTCAAGTCAGTTATGTCAGTGCAATATTATGATAATAATATAATATGCACGTAACACCCCAAATTAACTGAGGTGAAGTTAAATGCACACACACACACACACAATCTCCATTCAGCAGCCGTCACTTTGAACATCCAAAGTGTACCTTTTCTTGAGTAAACAGGCCGATTGTCTGTGCCTCTCTCAACCACTCGGCAGCTGCTTGGCCTTAAGCTATCGCCGTCATCGTTACCATCATCATCATAATCATTATTAGAATCATCAGCCTGCTTAAACACAAGACAACAAAGGTAGAGACACACAATGGGTCTCAGTAGTTTTGAGGAACATATCAAGGCTTAGTGAGAGAAAAGACAGAGGGTTTTCCCTTCTTTATTTGAATAGGCAGCCTTTGCCTCATGCAGGGCTTGGCCCTTTCTTCATCTTTACTCAGTATTGGGTGTTGTGTGCTCAAGTGAAAGGTGTGTGAGTGGGTGGGAGAGAGCATGACAATAGAGGCAGGTGCTCCCGAGTTTACCTTCATACAGTGTGTTAGCTTAGGGAACAGACACACAAACACACAATGCTCAAGGAGAAGCGTTCTCTCCTAAACACTTGCACACTCGTCTATCGTCGGCGGGATCATGTCTCTTCCTTTTCACAGGAAGGTGTATCGTATCACTCGGGTCTGAAAGTGACAGTGCTTTGACATTGGCATAAGTAAATGACAATCATCCACTTCCTGTGTTGAAAACACACATAACACACTCTACCGCTGCCGGGATGCAGTGGACGATGCCCTTGCAAAATACATAGCAGAAGGGGAGGAGAATGCCGTGTGAAATACGTGGCCAACGGCAGTTTTATACCCAGTCTACATCTAGAGAGTCAGACTAGTATGTGCTTCAGACAAAGTGACACGACAACAAGTATGCCCATTTCACACGATTGACCCGGTGTGTGAAGGTGTTAGGGTTATGCTTTAAAAAAACTAGTTTGTCTGACCACTCTCTCACGGAAGACATTCATAGTACTGCAAACGTCTGTAACCACAAAAACAAATATAATATATATATAAAATATATGTGTATAGAATAAAGAAAGACGTTCCAACTCTGCCAACTTTGACACTTGCACACCTTTCCAATTGCATTGTGAAGGTCAGTTTGCTTTGTTTCAGAAAGTTTCAGACATGGTTTTAACATGTGTTTCGGGTGATCCAATCAGAAGTGGACAGCTCTAAGTATAGGTTTGAATGCACCCAAGAAGCAATGAGGACGCATTGAGATCTGATCACTCAGACCGCACTCTGAGGTGGTGTGTCGTCTGCCAGCCCGCCCGCCTGCTCTCTCTGGAGCTCTGGTGTTAGCGGCATGGAGGCTCCCTGGGACCACCGGTAGACAAAAACGTTATATTGCTAGATTCCCAAATTCATGTATATGTAGGATATTACTACCGCTGCAACCCGCCAGTAAATAACAACATGACATTTGGTCTTCGCAAACAGAAATGATTTATGTATTTAATGCATATGGTAAGATCTGATCACAAGTGGTCACTTGAGATGCATGTGGAGACACATTCTCAGAGTATAGATTCTCTGCCAGATCCCGAACTTGACCAGTCACTATCCTCGGGCCGGGCCCTTGATCAAGCACTTGTGTTTTTTCAATCATTACTTTACGTGCATATTTCTGTGAGGAGAAAGTTATGCTCCTCCAGCTTCTCCCTTAGCTCTGGGTAATGTGGCCAGTGTGTCAGGATGCAGAACATTGCTAAGGACAGTATTAAATAGGTGATTGAGACAAGAAAGTCTCCTGTATGGTTCCACGGCTTTGATTATGTTGCTGCCGTGATCTGTCACCCACACTATTCGGCTAAGGGAGCTATGGGTTGAGTTTTCTTTTACGTTTCTTTGTGATCCCTTCCATTCTGAATAAACAAACAGTGCAGTTTACATGCTTCGTCCTTGTTGCAATATTCATTAAGATAATTCTGTTTCTGTGGTTCAAACAACTCTGAATTCTACTTGAGAACGTCAGTTATAATGGCCCACGTATTATAAAATGTCAGGTTAAAAACGGGCTCGGGCTCATTATTACAGTTAAAGTGTCAGGCCGGGCTCGGAAACAACGTGCACAGGCTAGGGTAGGGTCAGGCTTGATTTTTTTGGGCCCAACCTAAGCTCTAATTCTCATACCAGGTATAAACTGACGTACTTAGGCTCACATCCTTTACTCTGAGCACCTGAATACACCATCAAGTCTAATCATTGTGTATAGTTTATCTCTCTGCCTTTCTTTCTGTTCTTTTTATTTACTGTCCTTGTTTACCTCTCCTTCTTGAAAAGCAAGGAGCATTGAGTCATTTTCTGGCAGCAACAGGAGATGAGGGCTGAAATTGCAGGAGCAGACACTTCCATGGCCAAGTCTCATACGGCAGCACAGCTAGAAATTAATTAAAACAGGAGATGGAACAAGAGAGAAAGCGAGGGGGGTAAGAGAGAGACAGGGGCACAGACGGGAAGGGATCACAAGGAAAATACAGACACGCCCAGTAAAAGGATGTTGTGCAAAAGGATTGTTACTTGTATGTGTCTGTGTGCAGGCTCGCATGTGAACACCAGTTGTCCTCTCTGGACTCTGCCACAGACAGACGAGGGGAACAGTGCGATCCTGACACAAATCCTTGGTAAGGGTCCTTTTTCTGCCCTCCCTCCCTCGCCCTTTTCTCTTTGCCATCAGTAAATCCGGGTTTCACTACAACTTAAGCACTTAGCTGTAATCCCCATGAAGAGGCGATAGCCCTGCACAAGTCACTTTTCCACCATTAAAGGCATACAATAGGGGCGTGTTAGGGACTAACTTAAATGGATTGAGCACAAAGCCTGTGCTTGATAAGTTTTTAGCTGGGAAGAATCCGCCGTTTACACCCCTCCTTTTGTGCATTCTCTTAGATGTACTTGTCTCAACAGTCTAAGCCGATTTTATCCCTGCTTTGCGTTTGTTTAATTCCTACAACACAGAAAGGCTTTAGAATATGTCCTATTTCTTTCACTCTCTCTCCATTTTTTTTCAATCAAATGTCACAGTGAAAGATTTACAATGGGGGATATCTCTATCCACTTCCTACAAACTAAACACAGGGGATGATGGCCTCTTCTTGATATTTCCAAAGCTCTCCCTTCAAATTAAGCCACTGTTTCTAATCTTTTAACATGGCTCATCAGCCCGGACTGAGGGGAAATATTTTGATATGCTTGTCTCACTTGGACGAAAGGCTGCGGAGGAAGTGGACTCCAGACTCTTCAGAAAACACTAATACCCATCATCCTCTGGGGGCAAGGAAGTATGCGCTCCGATACTGCTTATCAAAGCAAGAACACTGAAACACAAGCAGCCAAGAAAAGAGGCCGGGGGGGGAAAAAAACGGCATTGTCATTGCTCGTCATTTGCACACTGGCCATAGAGGAACACTTCAGAAAGACAATCCACAGTTGTCGCATGTGAAATCAATTAAAGAGAGAGTCCGTGGAAAACCGGGGTGGAGGATCACTCTGAGGGGAATTCTCCGTAAACAAGTTCCAAATTGTGTATATTCAAGGACATGTGATTGAGGTTTTGGGAAACATAGAGGTCATTACATTATAAGTTGTCCAACATCTGTATGGAAACACCTGTACATCCCACTCCCTGAAGTGAACTTAGTGGTTAAAAAGTGTATGTACATATTTTAAATGATGTTATTGCTCTCAATAATCCCTCACTGATCTGTGAAAATGGCCAATGTTATAAGCCTGTTTGTACTTGCATTTACCTTAAGACTCTTTTAAAAGGCCTCTAAAGAAAGTGCTTTTAGTCCAACAGACAGATAAAAGCCTGGCAGAGAGAGAGAGAGAGAGAGAGAGAGAGAGAGAGAGAGAGAGAGAGAGAGAGAGAGAGAGAGAGAGAGAGAATGCCGCTAAGTCGTTGAGAGCCGATCTAATCCAGAGGTTTGAGTGTTTGCCACTGCCACCATGTCTTAAAGCAGATCTCAGTAGGAGGTGGTGAGATGCTCCTCAGGGCTCAGGACTCTAATGGTTTGATTAAGCTCATCCAGCCAGGCCTGTGCTGCAGAGACTAAACCTCCATTTAAGGACCAGACAAAGACAGGACCGCCGGGACAGATAAGAGTATTAAATAGGACTGCCAGGCTCACAAACAGACAGATGCAGATTTTACACAATATACAGTATACACACACACATCCAGTGATGGTAAGTGTATATGTGCACACACAGCACCAGTGGATCTTAGTTTTACCAAGTTCTGAGCTATTTTACATTACTAATCGAGGTATTAACTTATAAGTAAATGCTGCAACACTATAATTTATTGTGTCATGTGAGTTGCACAGTGTGTGTTGTTTTACAATGTAATACTCAACCAATAATGTAGTCTGAACTGCTAATCAATCTATTACTGTATAGAGTGTACAATCTTATATTATAGATTATAAATAAATAATTACAAGACAAACAGAGCTAAAGACAAGTAATTAAAACATACAATATGATCCCCAACACTGAAAATGCCTACACACACGTTGTACATACAGTATACACAAGTTCTCAACACATACTCACAAAAATGCAAATAAAAAAACTTAAACATGTGTTTGTATAAACTGAGTATATAGCAATGCACAGGTGTAAAGTATATAGTGTGTAAGGTAATTATGACAAGACACATCAGCACGCATAAGAATAATGCTAAACAAACACACATCCCAGCATGTTGTTCGTGTTTGGCATTGTTTTGGAATATAAAGGGTTAAGTCCGCCAGCTCACTCTCACTGACTTTGCTGGCTGGGCTGTAAGGCTACTAAGTAGCAGCTGTCCACCTGGCGAAGGAAGACCCTTCTACTGACACACACACACACACACACACACCCAAACACAAACACACAAACATAGATATACACATATATATGCCCTCTTGAGGAGAAACTGTTCGCACACACACATACACACACAGTCGTGGAGGAGAGGCCCAGATGGTCAGGGAGGGGAGCAATGCCCAGTGTCAGTGAGAGAGAAATGGAGGGAGGGAGAGAGAGAAAGAGAGAAAGAGAGAGAGAGAGAGGGAGAGATAGCAAAGGGAAGAAGCGACATAGGGTGAGAGAGACGAGGGATTGCAGCCAGACCCGAGTGTACGAGCTGAAACAGGAAGGCAACATCACACCAGTTCAGCCAGCCAGAGCTGCACACAGACAGAAGCCATTTCTGTTACCAAACACACACCATCTGTAATCACATGCACCCACTGTCGTCTCCACCAGCACTTCAAAGTCTGAATAAAAAACAGTGAATGATTTAAAGGAACAGTTTTTTTTAGAGAGGTTAGAGCCGGGAGGCTACTGTTATGTAGCTTAGCTTAGCATAACAACCTAGCCAAGCTTTGTCCAGAGTAAGTGGTGTGTGTGTGTGTGTGTGTGTGTGTGTGTGTGTGTGTGATTTTGGAAGGAATTTGTAACAATCTCTTGATGAACAACAGTTTGTTTGTCTCCCAAACACTTTTGTGCATATCTGCTGGTTGTCTGGCAACATCACTGTGACAACAAGAAGTCCCTAGCCATCCTTGCTGCGTTATTATGGATCCAAATACAGTTCTGGGACCTGCCCTACAAAGCAGCCCGGGTTAGGCATGACCTTGAGTAGTTCAAGTTCAGTTACCTCACATAAGCATGGACGCCTCGTAGTGCACGGATGCTATGGAAGGGTGGCTCATTGCCAGACGCAAATATGAGTTAAGCGTGATTTATGGTTTTGAGTAGGCTCCACACAGCTTTCACCACAGCCTAAGTAAGTGGCCTTAAGTTTATACCTGTGCAGTGCGTCGAGCCGGCGTGTGTGTGTGTGTGTGGGGAGTTAGAGTGAGGTAGAAGTGAGAGAGTGACGGTGATTAGCTTCGGAGCGAGTAGCAACTCTTGAGTCATAGTGAGAGAAACAAATTGTCACCCCTCTGCTTTCTGACTGTGGTGGGAAATCTATAGCAGGAAAAGTTAACCCTGTCCTTGATTTCATGTTGTTTGTGGAGAAGGAAAACCAGGATGTGAGTCGGGGGAAATGCAATGCTGCCAATACACGGCGTAAGACGGCATTTGTTGAGAAGTGCACGTCAGGCTACGGCGTAGGGTCCGTACGTAGCCCCGACGTAGATTTTAGGCACACATATAAATCTCGCTTTAGTCAAAAACCTCTCAGTTAATTTTCGATTTCCAAGGGGCATTAAAAAGGGACGTAGCCCAAAATGCCTGTGGACATGATTGGCTAGACCTACAACCAATCACAGCAATGAAAGATGTAAGGCAGTAAAACAATCTCAACCAATGAGACATAGAAATATGAAACATTGTTGAATCAAGTTTAGGCTACATACTGTAGAAATATTGAACTGATAAGCAAAAAGAGCAAAGGGGGGGGGGGGAACAAAGACAATAATCTGAGCAGTAACTCGTTTTCAGGATGTGAAACCCTTCGTCCAGATGGCGATATTTTTTTCCAGCTTTAATTCATTTATTTCATGTCACAGTTGTGCTGTGATCGCCCCCTCTCTAATAATTAATGTGGGTTTGCTGTGCGCTGCTCTTGAAGTCATTGTTCCAGGCTCCGCTGTACCGATGCGAGCTGGCTTTGACTTCTACACCTGATGGGAAAAGCACCACACTCCCCCCCCCCCCCCCCCCCCCCCCCCCCCCCCCCCCCCCCCCCCCCTCAGTTTACCCTCCTCTCTGTCTATTTATCTCTCGATTACTTTCCCTCTCTTTCTCTGAGCTTCAAATTGTCTCAGAGGGGGCCTCACTGCTTGCTTTCACGCATTTCTTCTTACACACACACACACACACACACACACACACACACTGCACTGTCTGGTGTCTTTCCAGAGGGGTTGGGATACAGTGGTTGGCATGTGTCACTCATCCATTATTGATTAGATCCAGCTGCCATCATCTACAGATCACTTAGAGATACACTGATACATTGTCTCTGTGTCACACACTCACTGATACACAGTCACACCCAAGTAAACGTCGCTTACAAACTCATCTAATTTCTCATTGCTCAGCTTGTCATCTCAAAATTCATAATTAGCTTTGCTATATTTTTCCTACACTGACATTGGATTACTTTACATTCTGTTCACGAGAGAGAAATGGGTTTCCCCCAAAATACAAGGCAGACTATCGCTTTAATACACGTTTTTATTATTATGGCTACATTATTTAAGACAAGGCTGTAATCACAATCTAATAATGAACCCTCTATAAAGGGTTTATATATCATAATAAGGCTTCATTACTGGTTAATACATTATTCACTAATGCATTATTGATCAGTTATGAGTCACTAATACAAAATCATTTCTGGGTTGCCATGTTGATGAATCTCCTCCAGCATGACTTAATCTTTTTAACTATTTTATCAATCAGGAATAACTACAATCAATTATTTTAGTCATTTAAATGCAAACAAAAACTGAATGATTATGATCTATTGAGAATCTGGAAACAACTAATACAACATTTACAACTGCAGATTTAGTTTATTTAAACACTTTATCAATGACGTATCAATATTTATAATAAAGTGTCATGCTGGTACAAGATATAAAACAATAAAGCGTTCACAGTCAAAAAGTTATTCTTATGAATTGCTCATACAATAATCTATAAAGTATTAATACATGCTTAACAATTAATAATAGATGTATTTACAATATTATAACCTCTTTATAAAGGGAGCCTTATTAGACAGTGGTGAATTCAAGTTCATTTGCAGAGCGCCATCTAATGCAAAAGCAATTTAAAGTGCTTTAAAGAAGGACTGAATAGCAGAAATATGTTACAACTTTAGGTAAGTATTGAAGAATAATTTACTGGAAGCAGAATATGGCCGCTAAAGGATTCCCCATGGAGATAAAAAGTATCTTAAATCATCTTCTCCCATTGTTCTCATCACTACATTTTGTTTGCCATTTTTTTGCACTGCTTTGTGTCTACTTGTCCAAAGAGTGTGTGTGTGTGTGTGGGGGGGGGGGGGGGGGGGGGGGGGGGGGGGGGGGGGGGGGGGGGAGATGCACTTGTTGGTTGAAGGTTTAGGGGGGTAAGAAGAGGGGGTCTGAGAGAGACATGGATGGAGGAGGGAGGTTTTGCCCTCTGCAACATATCCACTCGACCATGTCTGTTCTCAACACCCCCTCTCGCTCCTCTCTGACTCTCTTTCTTTTTTTCCAAATGCAAGTCACCGTGAAAAATGTGCTGGTCCAATATTTGCACAGAAGTGGTGCTGGGACAGGCAGATAACCTATCAGTATTTGAGTTTGGCTTCCCATGCTCCAAATAGCCATCCTCCGCCTGTTTAGCTTATTGATTGGCTTGGCAAGAAACTAGGTCCCCTCAGCAGTGACCAAGGTCATACAACACATGGACTCTGTGCCACCCATCCACCCCCCCCCCCCCCCCCCCCCCCCCCCCCCAACACCCACCCCAATTGCCTCTTTCACATACATGATTTGCACACATGCATGATGGATGCATTCACTCTATCACATACATACTTGAACAAAGGGAGGGCATTAACAATACATTTTTACATATGGGAGCTATAGGCATAAGTTGCATTAGTGCTTAGCACGATTACACTCTGAGGATTTGGAGATATTCAGGGGCGGTTCTGTAAATGGTTGAATTTTGTTTCTTCTTCATTTTCCTCTATGAAATATTTGCAGACAATTTGAGCAAAAATCTTTGATTTGTTTTGAAAAACATGTTAAAAAAGCACAGAATTTCCACATTGTAATTATTATGAGAAAAGGCTTGAAATGCATGACTTTAACTAGTGTGTGTGTGTGTGTGTGTGTGTGTGTGTGTGTGTGTGTGTGTGTGTGTGTGTGTGTGTGTGTGTGTGTGTGTGTGTGTGTGTGCGCGTGTTTGTATGCATATGTGTGTAATGACTCAGAGTATGGACCAGAGGCGGCGTCCTCCACTCCTCTGTGGGAATCAATGAGATTGAATTCTGAAGGTTTTCTCAGGGGCATCAGCCCTGCTTGTCAATACTGCTCTGTGTCACAAGTGCATTTTGTCCCCACACACACATACACACTTCCAGTTCACTGTCCCAAGCCAGACCTCTCTCTCGCCCCTCCTCTTCACTTCATCTCCCGCTCTTCCAGTCCTCAATTAAACTTGCCCCATGTTTCCACTTTTTCACATCCCTCCCTTTATCTGCATCGCCACATCTTCCTAATAGTTTTTAACTCCATCCTTCTGTTCGTTCTCTTTTTACTTTCCACCATGTAGGACTGGGAAAAACAAACATCAGTAAAATGCTGCTATCTATAAGTTCACTTTCCTTTACGTTCTCCTGCTGGCTCTTCCTAATAACTTTATTTTTTCCCTCCTTTCTCCATCTTCATTGCTCTTCTGCTCCCTTGCCATCTCAGGGGAGAGCTTGAGCTTAAATGTGTAACCCGGATCAATTGTATTTTGTCTGTATACTTGATGAACTATCTCCATGACAGCTGACTGGAATGTTGTTTTCATTGTATTCTTATTGTTGTAATGCTCATGTAGACTATTGTTATTTCAACCTCAGGACAGACCCTAATAGGGTAGGAAGCAAGAATGGTAGGAACAAAGATGTGAAGGAAAGAAGGAGGGAGGGAAGTCAGAGAGGGGACAGAAAAATTAACGAGGTTCAAGGTATTAACTCTGCAGGGTGCCCAAACTTTTGCAGATGCCATTTTTTTGTTTTCTGTTATTTTGAAAGTGTAAATGATGGAAATAAAATCTAACTTTTGTGACCTATTATACGAATATCTAATGTGTCATTTGATGCCTTATGAGGTGCCCAAACTTTTGAGCCCCACTGTAAACCTGATTGCTTCAGTGTGCCGGCAATGTTTCTATTCTATTCTATTCCTGATTTGTAGTCAAGTTAAACTCAGACAGAGTAACCTGTGGTCTGTGGATGATGAGCAGGACAAGCTGTGTGATTTATGGCCGCTGTTGTGACGTTCTGCCATGTTCCACTGTGACAGATATTCCTGATATTCCCAGAGTCCTTGCTCAGGCCCCCACTGGGCTCTGAGGGGAATCGGCCAACCCCCCCCCCTCACACACACACACACACACACACACACACACACGCACACCCCGTTTCTAATTTGAAAGGGCCCTTGAATACCTGCTGGCTGCAGGCTAAAAGTCACACACAAACACACAGATCCCGTTGATACACACATAATCACTTACTGTTGTACTTAAATATGGCTCTTGGGAGTTTGAGTTTCATTCTCTGGGAGGAGTGAAGGCCCCTGGGCCACAGCTGTGTGTGTGTCTAAGTCCGATCTGGTATCCTTCCACACGGAGGGAGGCCTTGGAGCCTGAGGCTTGGCTGGAGGCTACAGCCAGGCCTTGAAGGACATGAGATTCAGAGAGAGGAGACACAAGCCAACAGATTTTGACAAGCTACTAACAAAAAATAGACTTTAGTACAGGGGAGCAAGAAGGAAGTTTGTCTTTTGTTTTCTATTATACGTCCTTTGTGTTCACTTTTCTATAAATACACAGTCATGGGTTTTTTCACCTGTCTTGTAGAACCACACTGCAACCTCCTACACAAATACGTCCCCTACACACACACACACACACACACACACACACACACACACACACACACACACACACACACACACA
>NC_048424.1:10754460-10757474 GCF_013103735.1 Etheostoma cragini
GGGGGGGGGAGCGTGGTACTGTCCCAAACTCCTTCACAAGTTGGGACAGAGCCAAGTTTGTCCCTTTCCCTCTTTCCTTTGTGTCTGAGGAGTGGGTTTCTGTGGTTAGTGACACCCTGATGTTTTCTGTTCGTTGTCTCAGCCTAAAACATCTGTTTTCACCTCTCCCAAAATCTCCAAGAATGTTAACAATATCAGAATTCTTCAAGTGTCTTTATTCAGATTTAACATTTTCCAGTTGGCTCGCATCTAAAACTGCGACATTTCACAATGAAATAAATTCATTCCAATGGAATTGCTGCAATCAGTGGACTTTTTTTTTTTATTAGGGAAAAGTTAATTCATGCACATTTTTAGCGTGAAGGCAAGATTTTGTGATTTTTGACCAAGTATCCATCGTTTATATCCAACGGTTATTAGCTGTGTTGCAAATCAACTTTTACTTAACCTCCTCTGTGTATACCCCTCAGAGTAGCACCTGCTGCACCAAAGGGGAACTGTTGGCAGACAGTTATGAGGCAGAAGCTGATGGTACAAATACATCTATTTGTACTATTATTATCCTGCCTGTGACCAAGCTAACAAGCTTGCATAGAGTAAAAACTGAAATGAGTCCCAATTAGTCCCTATCTAGCAAGATTGCTAACTGACAATAATCAAAAAGATATAAAGTTTGTAATTCACACCAATTATTGAATGAAAGTTTGTACATCCTCAAGAAAAAACAACGACAAAAACCCCCCAAGCTAACAGAATCAATTATTTTGCTTGAGAGTCTTGTATACATTTCGTGGTGCTACTTTCTATCGTGGGCCAGGCCATATTTTTTTTAGACATCTATTGGAGGTCAACGGTCAAAAATGTAGTAAGAGAAAAACACTATCAAAGCATAAAAATGGGAAGCACTTTTTGAAAAGACTACCTTTAATCAAATGCAATGAATGCTATGATAGCTCTTTTGTAAAAGAGTGTCAAATGAGTAGCTACAATATGATTATGTATGGAGAAAAAAAGAAGATAATAAAAGTCTTTGGTCTCTTTGATTTTCCTCTTTGTTTTCCTTCGGACAGCTTTAACTCGGAGGACAACTCCTAATGACCCTGCCATGCTCTTCCTTCAGCGTTCTCCTCTATCCCGTCCTCTCTGTCCCTGTCTCCCTCACCTGTATCTTCACTTTTCCCACCCGGACTCTATTCTTGGCTGTTTGTTTACTGCTTCTGTTTTCCAAAGTCCCATCCTCCCTTTCTTCCTCTATTTCCCCTCTCCTGCTGCACCATCTATCACTCACTCCCGCCTTCTCACCTCTCCCTCTCCCTGTTACCTTCTCTGTCTGTCCTTGCTCAGTTTCTCCTCTGGCTCACCTCTCATTAAGCCCCTGTGCCTATTGCCACCATGCCCAGTGTCCACCCACACGTCTCACACCTCGCTTTTTGTCTCTTATCTGTCCTTCTTTCTCTTTCCATATTTCCATTACAACCTTATGCACCCTTCCTTATACCTATTCTTGATCTCCTATTACTTTATTCTTTGAAGTGATGTCCCGCTTCTAGCTGATTGAAATTGGTAACATTTAAAAAATTGACTTTAAAAAAACAGAAACTGTAGAATTCCTTGCTCCTGCAACAAGCTGAAGATTGTCAATGAGGTATGAGCTGGTTTATAGTATTTACATCACTCAAAGTGGCAGTACACACATTGTCTCACTTCCCTGCTATATGCAAGTGACCATAGATCCATTCTGCAGGAGTATGTTACTTTCCAGTGTCACTGACATGATTATTATAATTCACATTATGTATATAATAAATAAGACTAAACAATTCTTATCTTATCTTGTGTAGATGACAACTCAGAGACAACAAAATTGACAAATATTGTTTTGAGTAGATATTACTAAACCCTTATTTTTTTTCTTCGAGTCTTTTTTAATAATAAATAAAATAAAATAAAACTAAACTACCTATACTGTATGCGTTTCTTCGACCAATCCATGATCTAATCTATCAGGACGCCCTGGAGTGTATCATACCATGGCGAAATACCACAAGCAGAAAAAGAAGCTTGCTTTAAATTGTCATCTGTTTTTCAACATTTGCGTGTCATTTTAACCCATGGTTATCTACATTTAACCCGTCAGAATAGACTTATGACATAGCAGCTAGCACGTTTGCTGTTGTTACTTGGAATGAAATATATCTTGTACACAACTGTTGTGTTAAACTGTTGCCAGAACTATGTTTTAAAGGAGTTATATGATCAGAAACAAGCATCAGTTGACGTGCTATCCTCAGCCTTTATGCATACACCAAATCATACATCAGTATCTTACTCACAGCACCCCTCGCTCCCTCCCACGGATGTATGTGTTTAGATCACACAGCAGCCTTACCTTGACCGTACGGCTCCTCCATTGATTACTGCCTATACTTCTTCGCTCAAAAACACAATGCATCACAAAGACCAAACTGTCCGTGAAGGGCTAAAATAATTGTTTATAATAGACCCTCCACTTGCAATGACAAGAGTCCTATGATGTGTTTTAGGGTGTAGACAAGAGCTCCCGCTTTGTGCTCAGGTAATTTTCTTTCCAGGCGTAAGTGGCCAAGGTCTGGCGTTTGTAAACGCATGTGAGCGATGTGGTGTGGGGGAAGCGTATTGTTTCAGAAGATGTGCCAATGTCCATTTTGAGAGCAGCAACACTCTTCTCCCCACTTGAGGAACAATGGAATACACTTCAGAGATGCTGCGTATGAAGTATGTTTATGAGTGCGCGCTCAGACAATGAGGGACGATGTTACACAACACAAGAAATGGGTTTGGCTCCGAGAGAATTGAGGTGGACCCAGCAGACATCCTTGACATTCACCGTTAATTAAAACCCGTTGACATGGTGAGGAAAAGACTGATTGTGTGACGATGTTTACAGTAGCATATGATTGCAGAGAGAGCCGCGACCACTTTGAGTGTAGGAGAAAGTGGGCTGGAGTCGTTGTCATTTGGGGGGGGGGGGGGGG
>NC_048424.1:10757486-10783884 GCF_013103735.1 Etheostoma cragini
TTGTTGAGGTACAGTGAGAGAGAGCACATTGTGTTGGTGTTTTGTTTGACATAAAAAAGCCGGCTAGCAGCTACTGTAAACCAGGAGCTCTGCCAAAGCTCACAGGTGTCATCAGGGATCTGGCTACGTGCCACGGAGAGCAGACCCACAGGCCCCGAGGCTCGCCTGGAGGTGTCACTCTGCTGCAAGATGTACCAAAACATCACAGGATAGGAAGAGCTCAGGGGAGGATGGAGATAACATCTGAAAGTGTGAGAGCAGGACAAAGAATAGATCCAGGGTGTATGTTTAGTTGTCACTGTATCTGATGCTTAGAGAGGTGAAAGGAATATGGAAAGGATTTTTCACCCTAATTTGTCGGATGATACAATGACATGTTAGTGATCCCAGCATCTGGCCGTTCCATCAAAAGTGTCTATTTATACTGAGAAAAGGAGGGTAAAAAAATACAGCATGCAGAGCAAATGCCTTTGGTTGGGTCAGAGTGTCTTCAAATGACCTCATTTACTAACAACAAAACCTTCAACCAAGCAGGCAAACACACAGCACAGCAAGATCTGTCCTTTGTCCCTGGGCAACAATGGACAGAAGAAAAGAAGGAGAGAGAAGGCCAAAGAGGGAATAAGGAAACACGGAGACAAGAAACAAAGTAGGAGAGAGAGAAGTGGAGAAAGTGTTGGCTAAGAGAGAGGAGAGTTGGAGAAAGCAAGGTAAGAGAGCCTAAAGGGGCAATGCAATCAAACAACACAAACACAGTCTCTTTGACTGCTCAACCTTGCCGAAGAAAATAGGTTACCTCTGTTTCTCTGGGGGCCCATGGGAGAAACAAACTGGCAAGAGTTGTGGCCCTGTGTCATCCTGTAAACATTTAACCACAAAAACTGCTCCGCAACACTCCCCAAGAACACAGGATGTGTAACATGTAATGTTAAATGTGTTTTATGTGCACACAGTGGCAAACATGTTTAGTTAAACGCTCACTCCAAAAGTAAAAGATGTGCGCCTCTTTTAGCTAAAGAACAAAAATTCAGTAACCGCACAAGCAAGAAAACAAAAACTATAATGACAAATTCTCATGATAACATGACTACATCTAAATAAAAAATAAGCTGCATGTTGTATGACTACAGTGTGACATGGGCAATGTGTGTGTGAAATGGGACATATTCTGCTAACCTTGTGGTAGATGATGAGACACCTGTAGTCTGTTGATGAGTGCGGCTGATAAATGTAAGGCTACAACCAGCAGCTGGTTAGCTTAGCTTAGCATAAACACAGGCAACAAGGGGAAACAGCTAGCCTGTCTTTGACTGAAAGTAACAAAATACAGCATCTGCTTAAGCTAACTGTAAAACTGTAGAAACTGTAAATTATAATTTTTATGGTTGGGTTTTTGTACGGTTAAGATAGAATGTGTTAATTAATAATTCATTAGTAATTAGTTAGTTGGATTTTGTGTATCCGGCACAGAGTCAGGCTAGCGGCTTCCCCTAGTTTCTGCACATTAAGCTAAGCCAAGCTAACAAGCTGCTACCTATAGCCTTATATTTAACGGACAGTCAGCAAATAAGCGTATTTGTCAAAATGTTGAAATATTCCTTCAAAGATGAAAACTCCAATAGCCTCATAAATGCTTAGAAAAGAGTTAAAAAATGCTAACTAATGTGACTAAAACTAAATCATAATCAGGTGCCAAGATTGCCTGGATGCATTTCCACTTAGCTCAAATGAAAAAGAAGAGATTCAATTTTTCTGATTTTCTTGACAGTGAGCATGAATGCATCCAGCCGTCGCTACATCCCTCTCTCCTTCCATCCATCTGAGCATCACTAAAGCCCATCTTAATCTCCCTCTTCCACAATCACGGAACAAAGAGCAGAGTGCTGGCAGATCCTTGTTTTTGTAACTAATGTCGATTACAGATTTGATAAACATGCATTTGCATTAGCTGAGGTCAGGATTAGCAGCGTTCATCCTCAAACGGTTCTGTCTCTATGCTTCGCCCGTTTGTTGATCTTTTTTTTTTTCTAGTGGTGCCTTTTTTTCCTCCTGTTGTTTGTGACCACCTCAAATCCTAAAGGACACAACTCCACACAAGCGACGGCACAAATATTTGAAAGGGTGATTAAAAATCGTTTGGGAAAACAGATTGACTGTTTTTTTGTGTTTTTTTTTAAATCAATCTGTAAACACAAAGAGGCTGCTTTAAGGAGTCAAATGGGGTCAGAAATAGTTAACACTGTATCTGTTAACTCTGGTTTTACTTTAAAAGTCTCATGAATAACAGTCATCACTCTATAGCTTAGATTTACTTGATCCCTCAGTTTCATGGACCTGTATCCCTTGATATGTAACATTTTTGCAGCTAAATATTTCAACAAGTGTAGAGGCACACAAAAAAAACATTTGTAAGTATTACACAAATGCCCTTCTTCGGTATTTTTCTCATCTCTGTAAAAAAAGCATTAAAAAACTGAAAAGAATTAGCTCCAGACAGCTGGGGCTCACGAAAAGTTTCAAGTGCCTCTGTTGACCGCACACAAAGACACTGATCTGCTTAGCAGGCTTAAAACTCTCCCTCTGTCCTTTCTTGTGTCAGGCTCTTCCTAAAACCCTTCTCATACCCCCCATACACACCACACAGACACACACTCTGAGATGCCTCAAACACCACAGCCCAGATCGCTGGTCCTGAATGAGGATCTTAAAGACCTCTTCCCAACCACCTATTAAACAGCTTAGAGGCATATAATTGTCAGCCAAATGCTTCTCTTCAAAATGGGGTTTTGAAAGCCACATTGTTCCTCTCTGCCACCAAAGGTTGAGTAATCCTGAGGCTTAAGCAGCCGAGAAATGGTCCGTCTCATTCTGTGTTTCTCCAGCTAATAAGATCCTTCCCTTTATGAATACCCCTGCTTTAATTGTTTGACATTAACGCTAATCAAGCTTTTGTCTTTTATTGTAGCTTCTCTGCCAGACTTACAAGTATCTGTTTCCCATTTCCCCTCTGTTCTTTTTCATACGTTTTTAACACACTTTCTTCAAAGATTTGTAAAGGAAGATATTTCTTTGTGAATAAGAGTGCAATAAGAAGTGGTGGTAATTATAGAACATTTAGTAAAGAATATGAGGAGGGCAAACGGACGCTGTCGTGATGAAATGAGGAGCTACATTAGTATTCAGAGTTGAACCTAATTACATCTTTGGAAAACAATATCGGACAAGAATCAATCAAGGAGTCCTGTGGTCACCGCTAATTTGATTTTATTAGTGTCGTTATTGCTCGCTCATGGATCTAGGAAAAAACGAAAAGAAAAAAAAAAGACATTAGCCGCCGACGTTCTCCGATGAGCCGCTTGTTTTAATTGGAGAGATGACAAAACAACTGCTCTGGAAGTCTTGATATCTGGAAGATAATTTAAGGGTCGGAGTAGAAAGAAAAGAGAGGGGGATAAAAAGCTACTCGCTCCTTAATTAAAAATGTTTTGGTCTCCTTCCTCTCTGACCGGACAATAACTATATTAGAGACCTATTAACCGTATCAACGCAGGCAGAGAGAGACAGAAGAATCTGCCTCTAATAAAGCAGGATTGTGAGTAGGAACCCAAACGAAGACATTTGGTTGATTAAACTATGTAGATATGTATGCATGATCTCTCTGTTTCAATGTCTTGGTTAGCATAGTCATTAGGTTCTTGTGCAAAATGCAACAATCTGGGGTATCTGGGGGCATATTATATATTTGTTGTATCGCTATTTTTTGTAAGTAATTTGGTGCAAAAGCTAAAGCAACTTGTCCGTTTATATTTCTTGTGTCTTCCTGAGGATCAAAGCAGTCCATTTATGCTGGACTCAACAATGAGACTTTTTTCTTACATTTCCATTAAGGCAAGTGCACCTCAAACACTGTTTTTTTTGTCACGAGAACTTTAACCAAATAAAACGATTTGAGAGATAAGAATTGTTCAATTAGCTTTCATTGACGCAAAGTGATTGGTGGAAATGAAATCAGGGCTCTCCTCCTGGATCTCCAGGTCGAGGATTAGTAGAGAACGTGATTGGTTGCTTGTCCCTCCGAGAGTCGTCCAAGTGCTGGTCCATATGGACCCCTCTGACCCCTCCAGCCTCTTCATACTCCCAACTCCATGGCTCCATTTAGCAAACACAAGCTGCTAAAGGACTGCTAAGTTGTACTTCAGCGGTCCTCCAGTCCAATCACTCATTTACCTGAAGTGATTTTATCACTCTCCAGAGATAATCATGGAGAGTCCAACACAAAGTGCTGGGTTACTGAACTGACAACAAACAATTAACAAAGTTACAAACCTTGTCCATGTTCAGGCTGTGTTCAAAGCATCTTAATAAGGTATTACTGTGGTGAGTTTGGGGCAAAATATTTGCTTTATTTAGATGCTATGATGTAAATAAATACTGCAGAGTTAAAACTAGACATTAGTCTCTAAGTAATGGACGGTGGATATCCTCTCCAGATGGATTTCTCTCTGTCAAGTAGCTCTAAAAGGTTTTGGGATTTGTGGAGTGGGCCTGGCCACAGTTTTTTGCATTTTTGGTCCTGCACTCGCAGTGGTTGGTCTGAGGGGAGATTTTAAGAGGGGAATTATCTGGAATGGAAGGGGAGGAATGAAGGCGATTTGTGTGTATCTCTGTGTGTGTGTGTGTGTGTGTGTGAGTCTGTGAGAGAGAGAGAGAGAAAGAGAAAGAGAGAGAGAGAGAGTGTGCATGCTTCAGTGGTCTCTATGGTCAGTGTGCAAAAACCCCACAGAAGGGCCCGAACGCATGGACCGTTTTTGAGAAGGCTGCCTGCATCAGCTTTGCACAGATCTCCCCTAATCCTCCCCACTTGAACCTTAGTCCACCACAAACTGCATGCCAACAGATTAACACAATACGCAAAGATAATTCAGCCGGCCCAGGACTGACAGTGATCTCGCAAATCTCTGAACGGCCAAGGGAAGATACCTTCCCAAAACCCAGATTAAGTCCACAGATCTGAAGCCTTAGACCCTCTTAGGGCATATATTAGCATTACTCCAATAAATTGATTTACTCCAATAAAGCATCCAGCATTACTGCTGGATGCTTTATTTTTATATTTATCTTATTTTAAAAAGAGATAATGCTGGTCAGCTTGAGTGTCACAAATCTGCCTTGGGTAGGAGGGTGGGATGAGATCATATCCCAAATTGAGTGAGCAAGAGTGGGAGGTGGAGAGAGAAAGAGAGGGAGAGCTCTGTGTAATCCATATTATATGATGCTGAGAGCGAGGGAATTGTTTAAGAAGCTCTTTGTTGTACCCTCTTTGCGAGTGTCATTTGGGGATAGGATGAGGGCAGCCGTTTCTCTCACAGATTATGCGATTTCAATTAAGAGGCTGAAGATTGAAGATTGGAGAATTATGTTTTCTATTTTCAAAGGAGGTAAAATTGAGAGATTTAGATAGGAAGGAGAGAGCGTGTGAAAGAGAGAGGAAGACAGAGGAGATGCACGTCTTAATAAAACACTGCATTTTTAAATAGAACAGGACGATGGATTGTGTCACTGATATTTTACAGTAACACAGCATATGCCAGTTTAGAGAGATTACAGTGACAAACCACTGTACATACGGTATGGCAGCATTCAACCCTATTGCCAGAATAGGAGATATAGGATGATTCTGCAACACCCTGGACTATATGACACTAACGTTTTTTTTTTTACTTCCAATACCAACATTTTTTCGCATTCATGCTTTCCACAATATATGCACATGTAGACTTTGGTATCAATAAGGACAGACAAAATCATATTTGCAGTCAAATGGTCATTTCAGAACACCTGTGACCTTTGACAAAGTGTGCAGGTCGCATTCAATCTGTCTTTAGCCCTGTGTAAATTATTTGAACGAGGCCAGTCCGCAAACACAGCAAAAACGCAGAGGACTCAAAAATCTCAGGGTTGTCTGTCCAAAAAGGTGAACCTGGCTCAACGTTTGCCACAACACGACATGACACCATCTAGCAAGGCTGACAAAATAAGTGCAAGCCCACATTCTGGCTAGAATACAGAAAACTAATCGCAAGTGGTAAAATCCAGTGTCCAGTGTTTTGGCGTCTGCTACGCCTCAACACTCATTCACCTGTTACTTGAGCCGGCTGTTCTTGGTCTGAACTCTGAACGTCACACGCACCGCCCTAATATCAAACTCTTAGTATCCACCTCGCTACATATCAGGCACATGACTCCATGCATTCTGAAAATTTAAAGAAGTGCAAAAGTATGTCTGGGGTTTGTTCACACAAACACACACACACACACACGCATTTGCTTAATAGACAACATCCAATTTGAAAAGCCCCAATTTGCATCTCGACTCCCTTAACTCACAACTTTTTTAAATTTTTTTTTTTTTTGAGGAAAGGGTGGGGGGGAGACGAAGTTGCCAAACTCCTTCCCCATTGTGTGTTTCCCAGTGTGGTGCTGGGATAGTTTGGAGAGCTCGCTGTGTTCCCGCGGCGACAGACTGCGGCCCCTCTCTGCTGCGCTCAAGGGCCCTTGAGGCGGCCATTATCTGGACGCCCGCCTCGCTGAGGCATATGGGTAATTACTGAGCTAATAGAGTGATGGAGGGAGAGGCAGGAGCCTAGGCCAATTAGATGATGCATTAGTGCTCTGTCTTTTGTAAGCACCTAATGTGTGGGGAAAGGATGGGGTAGATAGAGAAAACGTGTCATTTCTGAAGGGTCATGATCCTTGAGCAAATGCAAACAGTCTCACACTCTCTCACACACACACAGACACGCACACACACACACACACACACGTGTATGCGCAAACACATGTAGACACTGAGACTACATTTGCACAATTGCACTTAGAATGTACCAAACAACACACACACACACACACAATGATTACTGCGCTTTGTTTTGCTCTTTTCTCTAAGTGTCTGAAGAGTGTGAAGTCGTAATTATTGCACACTCTGGCTCTACCTCATGCCTGCATGCGCACAGACACACAAACACACACAAACACTCACACACACACACACACACAGACCAAATGCAGATGAGTCCAAATAAACGAGGAGACCCTGCCCAGTCTATTGAGGTCTGCTATGAGAATCCACTCCATCAATTACATTAAAGAGGCTGCCTAATGACGGCCACAGCTGTAATCACGCTCAGCTGAAGCATTTTACACCCCGCTTCTTTGTTTTCACCTATTATCATCTATCCCACAAAGGCGAGAAATTCTATCTCAAGCATCGGCACAGTGTTTTGAGTTAAGAATGTGCTTTTTGTCATCATCCAGTTTTGTGAATCAGTGTTTTGGCAGTTGCAGCTGGAGTCACTGAAGTTGGCAGGCAGCGGGAGTCAGAAAGTTTTCAATTTGTTGCAGAGTTTTCGCCCTCCAGTTTTTCACTCTCACAGGTTGCAGTGTTCAGCAGGTTTTTGGATATCAATGCAGAATTTTAGAGTAGCTTTACTGTCAGAATCTTTCTTATTCAATATGTGCTGAAACTTTGATTTCCCACAACGTCCCTATGGCTAGATTTACATTATAATTATCACAGTGAATTGTGATCTTGACCGCTACTAACTTTTGTAAACAGCAAGGACTGAGTCACTCATTATGAGTGTCGGTCTTTCTCAGCACCACAAACATGTTCTCTTAAATGTCCATTCATTAACTTAATTATTATTCCACTGTGAAATTAGCATCAAAACAGTCTCATCAAAGGGTGAACACAGCCAGGACTTTATTGCTGGACTAAAGTGTGTGATTAACACTCAAAAAAACGACTGCATTGTTACACTTGTAACAATAACTCCAAGGACCTTTGCTTTCCTCTCCATGTTGCCTGACCGAGGTGGTCGGCCACTTCAATTTCAACCCCACAATTACAGACATACAGAATGTGTGTGTTTTAGTGTGACGCTGAATATTGCACAAAGCATTGTTATTCATTAAATCCTAACAGATGAAACTGTAATAGCCATGTATTATTATTCCCTATCAGAAATAGCAGCTCTCATTATCAAACAAAAGACTCTATTACTGATATCATTATCAAAAGGGGAAACAGAGGGGGGGGGGGAAGGGGGCTTCTATAGCTTTCAGCGTTTAAATTACTTTGTTTTACAGCCTCTCCGTGGAATTTTACTGTTGTCGTGATTGGCATGTACTTTTTTAAAATATATTTATAAAAACAGGTCAGCTTTACATCTTTGACCTTGTTGCTGCCGAGTGACAATGTGTGAAGTTAGTGGGCGATTACTGTTAATGGTGAAGCCACGGCTCTCCTATCATGTGGATTTTGTTTTAAGTGGCAATACCTTAATTGCACCCAATTCAAACCCATCTTTGATGAGTTGAAGAGGGGATAGGGGTAAACTCAACCGCGCTTGCATTTTTGCAGATGCATTGATCTTTGGTGCAGGCAGGCGTAGCTTCATGGAGGTTCAAAGACATTCCCAGATTGAATCACCTTGAGGAGCTGCCTTTAGGCGGTCTTGGCTCCGCTCGCTCACAAATGAAAGCGGCACACGGATGGAAGCTGGCATGAAAATATGTTTTAAAGACCCTTCAAACAATATTGTGACCGCTGAACGCTACCTCAGCCACAACGGCATGTCACATTAATGCAAATATTCTCAAGTATTTGAATTTTGATTGCAGACAACATGTTAAGAACAAGATCCTGAGGTTAATTAAAAAAATTATAGTTGTTAAGTTGCAGAGAAGTAACCATAAATATGAACATGGGTAACTGTCGTTCTTGTAAAGAAAACAACATCTTATATTGACATAAGGTTTTCAGAAATGATGTCCTTCTTTAAAAGGGAAATTCTGAATTCAGATTTTTAATAATAGTAGTTTTGCCATCACTCCTGTCAGTAATAATAAGATTATACAACCAAAGTCAACTGATCTGGGAGAAATGGACAGGATGTTGTTGGATGTTGTGTTCCCTGATACCAGCTACTTATTTACTGGTTGAGACAATGTTATCATAATCAATAAAAATTATGGCTAAATCTAAAAAAAAATAAGATCTAAGTTTTAATTCATCCACCTTGCGTACACACAGTTTTATGTGTAAACATTGTGTTCACTCATTTTTAATCATAGAATCAGATTTATCAGTACCACTTGTTGTGGTTTTGAAGTATGTATACATTACAACTATTTTAGACCAGGCGTACCAACAATCCCCTAGTGATACACAAGAGCAATCACGGTTAAATTACAGACACTAAATTCCCAATTCTACTCTCAACCATGCAAGCGTATCGACAACTACCTTTCCTGCTGTTAATGCCTATATTATGTCTTTTATCTCTTGTACTGCACGAGCATCAGTGGCTTGATACATTATAAGACAGCCAGAAGATCTGTTAATAACATTCAATTGGAATCAATCTGCATTATTACCACGGTGTCATACGGGTCATATGATTTTAAGTTTATATTATGTATGGTCTTCATATGTCCTGCAAGCGCCATTCACTGCATTCACGTTCTGTAATTACTTCTCTATATTGTAGTTTTTATTGAGTCTGCCATTCCCAAGATCACAGAAAAATATACACCATGTAATTTAGCACAATTGCATTTCATTGATAATAACGATGTTCTTATGATTGTGATTATTGTGGCCAAAAATATCACGGTAAATGGTATTACCGTGATACTTTTCATCGCAGTTTAGTTTAGCCAAATTATATTTAGTAATGTGGTGGTCCAGGGTTCTTAGCTGTAAACATGTTAACAGAGACAAAGTTTGAATCCATACAGAATGTTTAAAGGCCAAAGTTTGAACCAATCTCCGCTCTGTGTAGTATAAATGTGTGTTAGAAAGATTTACATACTTTACATAAGCCTAACACGCTGTGCAAATACTGCTCAGCAAACAAGACAGTGGCTTTCATCCCCCTGGTTGTTAGTGATACAACTGAGTAACGGACTCTGGGACAGTCGAGTCGAAAACAAAACACATGCTAATGTGCGACCTGCCTCTCGAGTCTCACCTCCTGCGATAGAGAACCATAGTTCTCAAGTACAGCCAACCTGGTCCTTAATCTATCAATGGGAGGCCCTCCTCTCCCGACATTCAGACACATAACCATCCTTAAATCCTCCAGACAGAGAGCCCTCTCCCTTCCTCCTGAGCCCCCCCCTTCCCCCTCCACCCACACAGTGGCCTCTGCCCTGGGTAAGACCAGTCCCCATCTCCTCTGGGCTGAAGGGCCCTTCAGACGTCTACTGAGAAAGAGCAGAGGGGTGGGAAAGAGAGGCAGAAGAGATGAGCAAAGAACAGAAAACACTGGAGAGAGGGGAGAAAATGTAAAAAAAAAACTAAAAGACATGACAGAGAGGTGTGAAAAGAGAAAGATTGAAGGAGGTAAAGGAGATGAATATTGCATCGGGCCCCTGAGGGTTATGGCTATAGTTCAGGTTGTGTATTAATGTGCGGAGCGCTGGTATTCTCTGTCATGCTAATCTGACTGTTTCTTTGTTGTGTTGGCTGGTGTCTGCTAGTGTCACATACACTCATCTCTCCTCTCTTCCTTTGCTTTCTTCTCTTTATGTGCTCCCTTTTGGAGTGGACGATCAGAGGGAGTAATAGGGGGTAAACAGTGCTGTTGTCTAAAAGGATCACATTTGAATAACTAATACATTGTTAGCATTAGCATACATTAATTATTCAGCCCTGCAAAGGTGTGAGCCATTTTCCAAATAAGCGTCAGTTGTTTTTTCAGTCGTTGTTTACAGAAGGAATGCTTACAGAAATCAGTACACATGAAAGAAAAAAGTAAACCGTTAAAAGCACCTCATCATCAGTCCAGTAGACCCTCGGGCTTAACAGCGCAACGTCTGTCCTTGTTTCACAGTTTCTATGCAACAATCAGAGAGGAGAATTTCAGTGGTGTGGCAAGTGGTGAATAGTCAGCAAGCTGTTTTTTTCAGTTTCTACTTGATTACTTTATCGGTTAGAAATCTTGGATGGGAAGAGAAATTGTGAGGGCGAGGCGAGCCAGAATTTCCTGGAGGTAGCATATCTCTCAAGTCTCAGTTGGTGTTGATGGAGGAGAGGAGGGGGATCTCTTCCTGCGAGTTTATCCACAGTAATCAGGAGTCTGTGGAGCAGGAGTGAAGGCTTGGCAGTGGGGGGACCCTGCCACATTAGAGAGGAATGAATAGAAATGTGCCAAGCCTGGCAAACCGACACTTTAGACACAGCATCCTTTCTGATTTGGTCAAAACTTTAGGAGGGAGAGAGGGAGGGAGAGAGAGGGGGAGAGAGAGAGAGAGACATTGACACTGTCAATCTGGAGCAAACTGGACCGATGTTTCAGTTTTGTTGTGTTTTTTTTCCTTCTCTTTTTTTTTCTTCTCTCCGCCCATGAACTTTTGCAGCAAAGCAATGGGGAGAAACAAAAGAAGCCGTTCTGGGTTGACAAAGAGGAGAATAGATGGTATGCGAACGACAAGCCGCCATCTGCTCTGGAGGACGACCAAAATCTTGACACACTTCAGCAATCCCACAATCCCCTGCTCCAGGAGCGTTCCAGGCGCCCCATTCATACTCTCCCCTCCACTCCCAGAGTCTGTGTGATTTCCCCCTTTTCTCTCCTCCTCAATTAAGTCATTAATTCCTTTCTTCGCCCCCCTCTTAATGACCGCGGAGCCACAAACAAGCCCTGGTTGCTTCCTATTGAGGCCCTGTGATTGGGCATAATTGCTGCGAGGGCCTAAATATGGGGAAGCCGGAACGAGGGAGGAGGGAAGCATTGTTTTTTAGCGGAGGCGAGGAGGAGAGCAGAAATGAAGATGCACATTAGTTGGGACCCTTCCTCTCTTGACCCGCGCAACATTAGTGTCAGTGAACATTCGGCTATCTGAGACTGAGGGATGATGAAAAGGAACTGAACGAATCGGGACTGAAAATGGAAAATGGTAGAATTTAGCTTCATAGAAAACACAGGGGACTGCATACATTTCCATGTTGAACAGCAGATCCTTTGTCCACCTCCTAATTATTATGACACACCATGTCTTCATCATGTTTCAAGACTGCCATGTGTTGAGTGCTTCAGAAGGAAAGGTGCTTTTGTCGTAAGCAAAGAAAACCATCTTTTAAAACTAACCCCATGACTGCAACATCCATTAAAAGATAAAAAATGTGTAAACAAGATCTTTTTGTTATGTGCTTCTTAGGGCTTTATTTGTTGCAAGATGTGTGAGAAAATCACCTGATATATGCATGGCACCCAGCATGTCTTTTTTTTTGCAATCTCACTACATTGTTTCAGGCAGGCAAGCTCCAGTTTTTGGACTGGAACCCGGTCCAGTTAAAGGAAGATTCGCGATTGGTTGTGACTGCTGCTGGCTCACTGCGTACAGCTAACATCTAATGGCTTCTAGCTAGCAATGTACACCAAGGATGCCCTCCAAGAGAGAGGGAGTCCAACATTCCACACTGAAATCAGCCGTCTTGTTTGGCTGATTGTGCATTATGTGACCATCTGCAAAAAAAAAAGAAAAGAAAAAAAATGTAAGTGGGTGTTTGTGTGTGTGTTGTTGGGCATGGTCAGGGGGTGGGGTTGGAGTAGCAGGGGGATGTGAAGGGAATTAGACAGTCTTTAATAATACATTTTGGGGATAAAGGCATTTTTGAAATACTCACAGATTGCTTCATTTATAGATGTTGAGAAGTAGAAACAGAGAGAAACAGCGGGAGAGGGGAACAGATATATATACTAAATCTCCAGATTAGAGATTAGCCATAGTAGCAGATTTAAAGGGGTGTCTGGTCCTCGGCCAGCCTGCTCAGGCATCTATCTGGCTTCTACTGGCCAGGCCTGCCATGGCCCTTCTAAGTAGATCACTCAACCCTTACTGGGGACACCATGTTACCACTGTTATCTTCTATGGTGTCTCTTGTTCTTTCTCTCTCTCCCTGCTGTTGCTCAGCCTTCAGAACAGGAGACAGAGGATGGGGCGGATGGAAAGCATTTTGTCCACCCTTCTTGGTCAGAACTACAGGCTTTTTGGGCCCTTACACATGATTTCCCCCCTCAAAATAAAACACCAAAGCCTCCTCGCTAATGTCCAGATCAGAGGAGCAGTTAAGCATCACCGCTGACAGCTCAGCTTGCTGGTTTTGGGAGGGGTGGAGGGGATGGAGAAAGGCGGTAAAGGGGTATTTACTCCTTTTTAACATGTAATGGTGAGTGTGGGTTTTTGCGTGATTCAATGAGCGATGTTCCCCTTGGCCTAATGATTATCTTTGATATTTTTAGGCACTGTAAGCAGTTCTTATTGGGAACTAATTCCTGTTTTTATATGGGTGTAAGTAATCTGCTGTAATCGGCACATTCACCAAAACACACTCACATATGTATGCACAGAAAAGCAGTGGGTCAAATAACTATTACACACTCGTCATGGTGTAAATCCCATTGAGGCTAAGCTTTAGGGGTTGGGCACAGGGGGTGGCTCCAAAGGTAAGAGGTTAAATATGATCTGTGGGAACTTTTACCGCCTCAGTCATTTAACCCCTTTAGAGCTTTTTAAATCGGTTTTAAAATATGTTTAAACAGACATTTTGGGCATCTGTTTACTTTCCAAATCTCTCGAGCATTCGAGCTCATTGTCAACAGCTGGACACAACTGCAAGTGCACTGATCCGGAGACTTCATTTAAGTAACACTGTATTTTAGAATTATCTGCTGTGCATCATGTACTAACAAAAAATGTGTTAAGCATGGCTGCAAATGCATCTCATTAAAAAAAAAAACCTTGAGGTTGAAACATCTGGAATATTCCATTTCTCTATTCAAATTATATTTTAAAAAGAGTATTTTGCACTTTTGACTAGGGCTGAGCGATACTGTGTTTTAGCATCGACGTCGCAATGTGCGGATGCGCGATAATTACATCGCAGGACGTTGCGATGTTGACGCTAATCCTTTCTTTGCTGCTTGATAGAAAAGTAAACGTTCACCTTTTTTCTTTCACATGATTATTCCCCTCCGACCTTTCCCCTTTCAGACAGGTAGCCATGTGGGCAGCGTGTGTATGTGACCTCAGTCCGACGGGGGAAGTGAGTATGTAGAAAAGTACCGTAGGCAGCCGCTGACATAGTGATGCACGTGGTTTTCAATGGGTAGTCAGTTGAGCTACAGCAGTCAGTGTTTTCTGTTCGCTGCAAATACGAACTAAATCACCTGATTAATGCAACATAAACATCTCCCGAACATTTTCCCCCGCAGAAAGCTGCTACCTTGAAGAAACAAGGGGTCTGTCCAACCCAACTACTGTTATGGCTCGGAGCCACAACACTGGAAAGGTAACACTAATCTGGATAAACAGAGTTTGTTGCTAGTGACATGAGATGCAGGTCTGATCAATTTATCAAAACAAACGAACTGGTCCCACTAGTCGCCCCAACTTGAAGTTTAGAGGAAGCAACATGCAGTCATTGTCATACACATTAGCCTGGATTGATTATTATATGAATACAATGGTGTCATGCTAGTCACACAGCGTATTTCTACCTCATTTCCCGCTCCAAATCATTTCAGAACAGTAGTCACAGCGCTAACTTCCTCTGGTGTTTGTCAAGCATTAAAGTTTAACAAAGAATGGTTCACATTAGAAAAGATCATTTTTCATTTTTAAATTCTATGTAGATGCACTCCCCTACGAAATCACCGCGCTACTCAAGAATGATTTCTTATTTCCAAATATAGCTACTTATGTAATCTTTTACAAATTACTTTTTCCTTTTTCATATCGCAATATATATCACAGGGAAATAAATATTGCAATGTCCGATTTTTGTCTAGTATCGTGCAGGCCTACTTTTGACAGAGCCTCAACAAAGACTGAGCTGCTATATCCTGCCCTGCATTATTCTTCTCTAAGCTGCTTACAACCCAGTTGTGGTCTGATACAGAGATGAAATCTTGGAGAGGCGTGTCTCTGGACCCAGGAAGCGGTGGCCACTGATTGAAGAATAGAACTCTTGGATGGAGGATCACACACACCCCAAAAGACGACGAGACACAATGAGAAATCACAGCTCTTTCACTTTCCGTCCATCTGCCCGCCATGGAGCGTGCTCAGTGTGTGCCACTTGGCTTAATTCTGTCCCATCAGCCACCACAAAAGCCCTACAATCCAATCGCAGGGATCAGACCTGGGCCAAGACCATGAGACGGGGAGCCAAGGAATCAACTAGAATCAACATCCCATTCTCCCAAGATATCTCACTCACACACACACACACGCACACACACAGGCACGCAAGAAGAGACAGAAAAGAATATGGAGAGAATGGTATAAAAAGTGTTTAATTCTAAACTCCAGCACTGCATCCAGAAAATGGATTTAGAGATGATGAGAAAAGTCAAACAAAACAAAAAGTTAACATATGTTACAGCTCGTACGAAAAAAAGGACAGGAGATCAGGGTATAAAGATGAGGGCATAACATTTCTCAGATTGTCTCTCTCTCTCTCTCTCTCTCTCTCTCTCTCTCTCTGTTAATTGTGTGAGAGCAGGTCATCAGTAGCAGTGCATTAGAATAATGGAAATAGATGGCAGAGACCTACGGATGGCAACACAAGCCATCTTCCCTATTTGCATGGCTATGTGCTCTGGGACAATTATGTCATTATCACACACCTCTGTGTGTCTGTGTGTGCGGGGTGACAGGTGGGCAAATGAAGCTACTAAGTGCCAAGGAAATCTGAACTCACACTCTTTCTCTCGGGATTTTAAAAAGTCACTTTTAACAGTATGTTCAACTCATAAAACTCAAATTACTCTCCAAAAAAAAAAAAGGGAACCCTGCAAAGGTAAAGTTTTTTTCAACCTCAAAAAGGAATACTTTCCAAGAGTTAGATGAGAAGTTTGGTTCTACTCTCATGTCTCTTTGTTAAAACAGCGGTGAGTTAGATTAGTAGAGCAAAAAGACTGATAGCACAGAAAAACAGCTACTCTGCAGCCCCGGTAAAACCAAACTTATCATTTTTTGACTTTAGTGTTTTTGCACTTATTTTGTACAGATTAAACACTTTAATTGATGATGCTTTAGAAATGCTGATAGGTAAAACGTTTTCTACCTCTGGAAAGAGCAAGGCGAGCTGTTTCCAGTCTTTATGCTACGCTAAGATAACTGGCTGCTGGTTGTAGCCTTTTATTAATCAAACAGAGTGATAGCAATCTTTTCATCCAACTCCGTGTGAAAAACATTTTCTAAATGACAATTTATTCCTTTAAAAATATATAATATATTTACTGTAATAAATCAAAAAATGACCCCAATGCGTGATCCGATATTAAGGAAACATGCAAAGTTGAAATACCCCAACCTCTTTTCTGACAACATTGCTAATGCCAGTATTTTCACATTTTGTAATTTTTGTTCCATGATGGAATGTCTGTTTGTGTTTTGGCCTGTGTGTTCTTATCAACTGCCCAATCTGACAGCCAGGCCGGGTTGCCAGATACATCTGTAAAAACATAAAGCCAGCGCGCTACAGCTGTAACGTTAGTAAAGCCCTGAAAGCAGCAAACAAACGAACGGGATCACGGAGATAGATTCTACCCGACCTAAAAAAACGGCCTGTTTCTAACAGTTGAGTGACCAGAGACGTACCAAAACCGGGTGGATATTGGAGATATATTTGAAAGATTGAGACAGTTTAGAGCCTAAACGGATGCCAGGTTGCCAGGTCATTTCAACATTTGTGTACTCACATTGAATTATACAGCTATAGTACCTGAATGTTTACATACTCGCAAAAACAATTGAGACACGGCCAGTAAAGTGGTCCTGGCTAATGCCACTATGCTAACCCTGCTAACTGCTAATGTTACCGGAGGACAGGGCAAGTGGGCCCCGGATACACAGCGTGTTCAGCGGCCCGTAGCCGACAGGGGTCTGCAGCCGACATGATGAATATGATGATGAAGATAAGCAATTGTTGCCGTAATTCTAAGCCAATAAAGTGTGTATTTCAGTCGGGTGGAAAAGGACGGCGAGGTTGTGGAATTTTTAGCGGTTCCTAATGTAATTCTAAGCCTAGGAAGTGTGTCAGTTTTTTGGGAACATAGCTCCGCGAGAGCAAGGGCTTCTTTGTCAATATAACCTGGTTATATTGACATAGAAGCCATCTAAAGTAAGCTAGTCCGCAAGTAGGGCTGCAGTATTATGGCCAAAATGATAATCAGGATTATTTTGATCAAAATTTTGATCACTATTATTCTCACAATTATTTGTTGATTTTAACCAAAACAAATTGTATCGTCACATTGGCTATTTATAACTGCGAGAGGGAGTCACAGAGAGACGGCTAATCATTATGAACGGGTCCAGCACGGGTTGAATGGCGGATACACACGTGTGTATGAAACGTCTGTATCGTCACTGCGCTGCATTTTTATGAACTATGATATTCTGGCCATGGGTCACATCTGTGGCCCAGGTCCAGCAGCTCCGTCTCACACGCTGTTACTCTACCAACTGAAGTTAGTTGCATTCAATAACTTCTTCTGTGTTCTTTGCCTTGGCGGCCGCGATAGCAGAGTTACCGCCGGAAACACTAGGAAAAGATACAGATTTGCCCCTCATACTTAACAATTTACAGCTGTGTTAATAACAATTAAAACTGTAGACAAATGTCAGAAGTGTGGACCGGCGCTGTGTGGCGGGGCTGCGTGGAGAGCAAGAGGAGAGAGAGTAGAGGAGAGATCCAAACACAGGGGCCGTACGGCTTTACTGAATAAATTGGTCATGTAACGCTAAATTAAATCATATCCATATAAACAGCATTAAAGCGGATGCGAGGACATTAGCACCGGTGCGTCCTAGAGGAGCTAACAGCTAACAGACGCTAATTAGCACCGACTAGCACTGGTCACTGCTCTGGTCTGAAAAACAACACAGACGGGACAAAATGTTGCGTTTACTGGTAAACTGGTAAACCTCGAGACGACGTATAACCAACTGCTAATTGTTGAGTTTTCCTCCCGTTACTCTGTCCTCTGTGACTGTCTACATCTAGAAACTAAGCTGCACGGGGTGCAGGGAACAACTCTGACTGGCTGCTGCCAGGGGTTACGGAGCGGCAGATTGGCTATGCAAAAAAAAACAAAGCGTTCTATGAAATGACGCTTTAAAAAAATAAACAATCACGCAAATTTGATCGTGGGAAGTCAAAATCGTGATCGCGATTAAAATTTGATTCATTGTGCAGCCCTACTGTGAAGTAATATATGTGAGACAAGCGTCTAGCAACATTGTTGTGAATGTTGTGGTCCCAGCCTGGCAATCAACATGAACTTCGAGTCGGGGGAGGAAAGGGCGGGGGAGGCAACTCTCTCCAGTATTTTGAACTTTTACTGCAGCAACTATTTTAAACACTAGCTGTCAGTATTACATATTGCACCTTTAATTTAAAATCTAAACATTTTTTAAAGCTTTTTTAAACCGTTAAACTCGACAGTTTTCACAACACACCATGAACTGAAGCCAAACACAGGGGAATTCCCATCGTAGCCTAAAGTCTCCTCCACCCATCACACTGTGACCCTGCCAGGCTATATAGGGAACCAGACATGGCCTTCCTCCGTTTCCAGGATGTTCGTGAAAAAGCTCAGAAAGGCTAAAGAAAATAGTAAAAACTCATCAATGACAGCAGTTCCCCCCTTTCCTCCGGTTCCTCATCCACCCCTGAATGAGTGAGGCTATTCAAAAGTTACGAGACCTCATCAGAGACTCCAGACTTAAGATAACAGTGCAAAGAGAAGAGAGGGGTGACCTTTGACTTCAACAAGTGTCCTTGGCCTCCGCTGTACATGGCTGACACTTCCTGTACTCATCAAGACAGGGAAGAGAAGGCCACCTGCTAACCATAGACCATCACCTCTCTCATGGCAGACGTGGGGTTTGTGTGAATGTGTGTGTGTGTGTGTGTGTGTGTGTGTGTGTGTTTCTCTGCTCTATTCCTACTTAGATTTGATCCCACTAAAATAAGTAATAACCTGTTGAAATCCCCACCAGCCGGGCGCCTTTCACTCTACTTTCGAAACAGCAGGAAACATACAAAGTACATGTTTTGATGGTGGCAGCCGGATCATAGTGCCGTCTGAATTTAAAAATGTTGTATTGACGTGACAATTCTGAGCAGTTATGAGCATGGACAACAAGAGGCCATTAAATCCATCAGCAGAGTCTTCAGGCTGTTTCGGTAGCGTAAGAGATGTTGGACAACATGCATTTATCTCACTAGCAGCAGGCATTGTGGAGAAAAGGTGCGAGGTCTTTTTTTTTCTGTGAAACCTCTTAGCGTCCCATAATCAGGAGTGATAATGTGTCTCATTCTATGCTAATGTGTGTGTTTTACAGCAATCAGGCGACAGGTGATGATAGCACGCGCTGAGAGATGTTCTGCTGAGCGCATGTTGCTGCGGGTGTGTGTGCGAGCACGCAAGTGTGGACGCAAGGCACCATTAGTGACTTCCCAGGTCCTCTTTAGGAATACAATGGGTGGCAAAATTGCTTTAATGGAAAAAGGCTAATGTGAGACGCACACACATACACACGGACATCCACATGCACACACCGCCTTAGCAAATCACTCAAGCCAGTGAGAGGTAGAAATTGGAGGATATGCTCACTTACACTTGAAAAAATAGAGATGGAGGAGAGAGAATAGACAGCGAGGAGAGATTTGGTCGCTGCTCTTCTTGCACTTGCACGTGCTTCAACCCACTAGAGTCAGTAGTTTTCCAAAACAGAGGCATAGATTCTCAAGTTAAGGTACAGAGGGTTTTTTTTCTATCCTTTCTACCATCCTTAAACATGCCGGTGTGATTTGTGTAGAGAGACAGGAATGAAAAGAGAGGAGGAATGGCTGTTTAGAGTTAGATGTAATGAAATCTATTCATTGTTAACACCAATGGCCATTGTTATCTCACATTTTCATGTCCCTTTTCCTTTTTTTGTGTGACATGTGTAAATGAAAATATTTTGCTCTGTTAAAGGACAACTCTAGAAATGTAGTATCTCAAATGTAGAGTCAATTAAGACGGATACAATGTTCAGCTACCATCAACACAATGTCAGGCCAAATGAACAAAGTGAAACAAAACAATTATTGATCAAGCTAATCCCAGATAATAGCATCACTTAGGATTGTTTTTCACCATTTGGTTTGTACTCCACATGTCTAGTAAGCGAATATCAAAGAGAGTCCTTATCCATCCAAAGTAGAAGATATGTGTCAAATGAGTAAGTTGAATGTGGGTCCATTAACCGGTTTTAACACAATAAAACACACAGATTTTTTCAAATGTGTATCTGCTCACCCGGAACCTGCAAGGAACACTACTTCCTGTTAGCGCTTGACTGCCGGGGCATCATGGTCTGAAAATCAACTGAAGACAACTGACGGCATTAGCATATCTTCAACAAACAACTCACGCTCTGTTTTCTTTGAGAGACAGGTCCACACACAGACACATACACACACACACACACACACGCACACATAGACACACACACACACACACAGACACACACACACTGCTCGGTAAGACAAGGCACGTCCCTGCTTTGCTTCTAAATGGTCTCATCTGTGCCCTGCTCAAGGCTGGCATGGCCTGCAGCATCTGTTTGACTGCAGGCCATGCCATAAGGTGCCAGGACTCCCAGGATCCTCCACACTCCCTCAAGAACACTGCTTTACACCTCGCTAACCCCACCCTTCAACCCCCTCTCACCAGCTTCACGCCTCAACCTCATGTTATCATGATATCATGCAGTCCAGCTAACTCTGTGGCCTGTGCTCATCGCTTCCCAAAACTAGCTCTTCTCTCCCCCCCACTTTGTTCCTACAGCTCCTCCACCTCCCCTGCAACATCAAAGTTACACTTCCAGCTGGTTCCCTCTTTCCATTCTTTCCTTAATCTCATCTGCCCCTATCCTTTCTCTTTCCACCTCCCTTACACTCCTCCATCCTCACGTCGTTTCCGTCTAATGCCCCCCTGTCAGGATGTGTGAGATGTCACCCCTAATCGGCTTGCCCCTTTTCCCCCCAGCCCCCTCTCCCTCTGAACCTCTTCCTTTGCTCTCTCCCCTGAGGGTGAGTGAGATGTCGTCTGGCTGGGACTGTAACTGTAAAGGCTGTGTGTGTGTGTGTGTGTGTGTGTGTGTCTGTGTGTGGGTGGGTGTGTGTCTGTGTGTGGGTGGGTGTGTGTCTGTGTGTGGTAACAGAGTGTGTCTCATCGCCAAGAAGACTTGGGCCTCGGAGGAACAGACAGATAAGCGGGTAGATTCTAGCTCCCACGGCGTTCAAGCTGCATATCCAGGAACGTCTCCTTAACAAGCATCACATTCCCCTCCAGATCGCCCACGGCAACCGCACAACCACAAAACGTAAGGAGAGGAGAAAGTGATCTGATGGCACTCTCTCTATGTTATTTTCCTTATCTCTCTTTTCTTAACGAGACAGTCAAATGCCTTTGCCCCTGAGCTGCAACCGTGAGATGTTTCTACATGTTTGTGTGTGTGTGTGTGTGTGTGTGTGTGTGTCAATAACAGGGGCCCCTGCTGAGGCCTCTTCAAACCTCAGAGTGGATGGAGGGAGTGATAGGGGAGAAAAAGAAGGAGGGAGGATAAAGGCCTAGAAGTAGACACAGTCAGGGGGAGGGTGGTCTTATGACGGAGGGAGTCTGCGGCTAACAAGCAGTGTGGAGCCACAGAAGGTGTGTGTAGCCGAGCGTGAGGAAACAGTTGAGACAGCACAGGCCCACTGAGATGACCGTGGAGCTAATGCTATGTTAGTGAGCTGCTAACGGCATGCCTGGGCCCTGGCACACCGCCCTTCCACACAGATCACAGAGGCCCACAGCACAACGAAAGGAGACACCTCAGGTCTGGGGGGGAGGTATTACTAGTGACACGTCTTTTGGGCACCGGTTGGGACTCCTTTACCATCTGAGCCTTTTGTATCATGACTCACAGGCAGGCATGCGGGTTATATAAAGAGACCCCTAAATCCAATGTGGCGGGAAAGGTGAGGTAAAACAACGCTCAGAGGAAGAAAAATAACCGGCACTTCAAATTGAGGTATACAGAGGATGCTTTATGCAGCAAGGCACCTTGGGTAATTTGACTTGAAGGGAGTAGAGACACCTCTAAGGGTTAGTATTTAAGCTGTACTTAGTGTGTTTAAGAGCATACAATTGAACTAACAACATTTAAAACAACCACAAATAAACATGTTCAAAAATGGATGTTGGTCAAGCAACAAGAGTGCTGAAGTTGCAGGTTTCTAACCATGAAACTAAAATTAGAACAAACAATAAAGAATATGCTATGGTATTATATGGTAGCACACTTTGGCCTTTTACTATATGGGTTTCTTTGTCTTAAACAGGTGTCACCGATGCACAGTGGAGATTTTGTAAAGCTCCCGACCCAATGATCCAGGTTAACTTAATGCAATGGTTCCATGCAGTCTAACACTTTTCCTAGTGTCCTTTCCATACACAATCACTCAAGGTTGAATATATTTGTCCATAAAGGACAATACAGTGCAACCATCTCAATCAAAAGGACTGGAATTTGTACCTTTAATTTACAGAATTTGTAATAGTTTTTAAAATTTGAAAAAATGTACTTAGATAAAAGTAAAGTAGTCAGTTAAAATTTACTGAGTAAATGTTACATTACCTTTTTTTCGAAAAAAAGGGTAAAGAGGGGGGTAAACAAAAGCTGTATACGATGATGAGGATGCCATATGATACACCTATCGATACATTGCATTAACATGTCAACACATACACATCACACCACAGAGCCATTGTGTTCAAACCAATGAAACAAGCCTATGTATTGGCAGTTTGCAGCCCGAGCATACAACTGATGTAAAACCACCTTCCTCACTATAGCCCCATTATATTTAACCAGAAACTAGAAAAAAACTCAGACAGTTAAACAATAATGACCAACATATAGCAAGGGGACACCGCGGCTGGTGCAACAATCTACCCAAATCAAATGACCGGTCGTGATTTATAGCAGAATAAAGAATTCACCAAGTCAGAAAATATGTACATGTATAAACAATATAAACTCATATAACTGCAGCCACAAGCACACAGACATATTCAACCAAAAAAAGAGCTGCATAGTTTTTGCACACAACGCTACATTGCCTAGCAACGTTGACACTCTGTTCTGAACCATGCAAAATGTTTGTTACTCACCTGTTTGATGGCATTTAGGGAGTCCACCGTAAAGTCGTCCTCAATCTGCTCCAGGCACAACGTAACCAGTCCACTCAGCCTCTCTGTCCCAGTATAACCAGTCCCTTCATCCTCTCTGTCCCGGTATAACCAGTCCACTCAGCCTCTCTGTCCTAGTATAACCAGTCCATTCAGACTCCCTGCTCCCACTGCGCTCCTTTTAAACAAAAAAAAAAGATTTAAAACCTTATAAACTGAATGAGCCTCTGCAGTTATCAGCAGGAATTATTGTCACTAACAGCAGGAAGTCCTCACTAGTTGGGTTGGGTACCAAAACCTGGTTCCACTATGGAACCGGTTCCTACGCAACCGGTAGGAGCGAATTAGAGCGCAAATATGGGTTCCTCATTTTTCCTCTGTCCATCCGAAATGGACATAAAAATATCACACTTTCTTAGCAGTCTACGGTTAGCTAGCTACCAGAAATGTCGGCTACTTTTAAACCGCCAAATTTTCCTCTGAGCTCCGGTGAGCATACAACTCAATATTTATTTTGTTGTGTCAGGTGACTGAGTTACTTTCAAACGTTAATATAACATTAATATATTGTTAAATTACAAAACGAAATGGTTTCATTGTATTGACATTACAGAAGTCTCTCGTTAGCATCAAAGTGACGCATGCGCAACTCACATCTGCATTCGACTCACATCGGGTAGTGATAAAAGTTTCTCGTTGAAGCGGAAGTCCCCTGGGGGATTCATAATGAGCATTTAGCTTTACCCGTTAGCTATACCCAGAATGCACCTGTTCTTGTTGTAAAGTGCAGTACTTGAGATTAAAAAAATATATTAAAAAGGGAATTTCAGTATTTTTCAACCTGGAGCCTATTTCCCCAGGTACTTGTGTCGTGACTAACAGGAAGAACGTGTTTAATACATTGGCCCAGTATTGAATGAGAGCATTGCAGCTGGTAGTCGCAAAACCATTGCATGTATAATCCCATGGGTCAATTACACACTGTTAATGTACATCCGTTAAAAGTGCTTGTTTTGGCCACTGACGGGCTCAGATTGTTATTATAAGTGTCTGACAACATTACGGAATGATTATCCTGCCAAGCTTTTGTGTGTAATTTACCGATGCCAGCTCAAAACAGTAACTTCCGCTAGCTAATAGCATTAGCTTACCTCTGCTGTGTCTGCAGCTCTCAACTCTTGGTGTAGCATTTTTCCTTAGAAAATGTTCTTTGGTGTGGGATTTCTTCTCCTTTTTGGCTGGCAGTTTTCATTCGGTCAAAATGATCACTGCAGCCCATACACTGTTATTAATAATTAATAATACAGTCTGTGCTGCAGAACCAATGGCCTGCAAGGCGCAGTCTATAACCTGCAGATGTAGCACAACCTTAGCCTGTCCCTAATCAAAGGTAATGTCTAGGTGTATATCCTCACACTTAGTGTATATAGTGTATTATTTATTCATTTATTTTTTACAGTTATGATATGCGCAAACCAGAACCGTTGTTTTTATTGAATTAACTTTTAGATAACAATGCGCTTGGAGCTATACTCCCAAGATAACGAACGCTCCCCGGAAACTCCTCTCTCCAACTCACGTTCCACACCGCTGGGACGTGAGTACACAACAACGATAAAAAGATTACATTAATTCCTTACTTCCACCCCTGCCAGTCAACAAACGCTGAATACTCAAACACAGGAAATAAATACCCATAAAATAAAACTATAGATATAAAACAAAACTAGGATAACTTTAGGGGAACGTTCGCTACAGGTTGCAACATTAGGATAACGTTAGGGAAACGTTCGCTAAAGGTTGCAACGTTAAGATAACGTTCGATGTCTCCAAAAACTAACGTTCCCAGAACCTTCCGTTTAACCAACACACAACCAAAATACACCCAAACCTAACCTTCTGGGAACGTTCCCGCAACTAAAAACGAACGTTCCCAGAACGTTCTGGGAACCAAAAATTGTTAGCTGGGTATATTCCATGATAGAAGTGTTAAAACTCATTTATTTCAGTGTTCACTAATGTCCTTTCAGTCAAATTTGAATCTTAATTGCCATTCGTTTTGATTTAATTAAAAAAAGCAAAAGTTCAGGTATTCAAAAAAGATCAAGACATGAAGTGACACACTAATAAACACCTTACCTTTTTGTGAAATGCTTTACTTTTATTTAAGGCTCAAATTTCAGGGTCAAAGGTCATATTTACCATGTAATCTTTAGGGTGGCTTCATATGACCTCACAGGACCGTTTCCCTCCCAGTGATTCTGTTACATTGTCTCGAGGCAGCAAAGCGGATCATCACAGTATGAAGCCATGCAGCTAATGAAGGTCCTCTGCAAATGAAGGGAGTGTGGTGCACCCGCACACTGCAGGTCAATGACCTGTTTGTAAGACCCCTAAACCCCTTAAGGCCAACTTGTGGTTAATTTTGTGGTGTGTGTTTACAGACACTGATGTTTACTGATTCTGTGACTGCACGTGAGATGTCTTGCACAGTTACCTCATCACCACTGCAGAGCTTCGTTTCTGTTCAGTCTAGTGGAGGAGCTGAGGTAAGAGGCAGAGCTGCTTTGTACTATCTGATCAGATTAAGCGAGACAGCCCAAGGCACGAGGGCAGTCAGTGACAAGTAGTATTACAGGAATTAATTAAAGGTAGACCAAGAGGAGATTTAATTCGTGTTTTTTTTTTTATCTGGAGCGGACAACTTTTGCAAAGATATGCAGAACATTTGATTTTTTAACTTGACTTGGCCTGCCTGTTAAACTACAATTAGTAGATGCAATGGGCAAAGAGCTCACAAAATGTATTTTTTGAATGTTTTTTTTTTTGACGTAACAAAATGTCGGAAAAGGGCAATATGCAGGTGTTTAATTGTCGAAAAGATTTTCAGACAAAACATCTTACAGTAAACAGTAGGTAGCAATCAACTGATCATCGACTGAAGATTTTATTTACACCTTCACCTTTCACAGAGCTGTTCACCTGTACCTTACCATGTGCTGCTTCTAATGCGTTTGACCATGTAGCTTGCATCTGTGCATCCGTCTATACAGTGGTAAGTATTCGTGTGTGTGTGTGTGTGTGGGGGG
>NC_048424.1:10783894-10875206 GCF_013103735.1 Etheostoma cragini
GGGGGTGTGTGTGTAGGGTAATGAAGAGGCATTGTGTCTCTTCATAATGACATCATGGCTCTGACAGAAGCTGGAGAAGATGCCCGGGGTCTCTGAGCGGAACTCTTCAGCTTGGCGCAAGTGTGTGTGTGTGTGTGAGTGTGTGTGTCCATCCCTGGGCTATGGGAGTTCTCTTGGGCTTTGTTAACGAAAGTCAAACCGTCAAAGGCAAAAACAAAACCTGACCAACAGCAATATGAAGCAGAGGGCAGGCCATTTGGCTGCTGCCCGCTTGCTGCTGCCTCAGTGTGGAAGGGATGGGTGTGAGGGTTGAGGGAGGCGCATTTGAAGAGAGAGAGAGAGAGAGAGAGAGAGAGAGAGAGGCGGGAAAAGACGACAGAGATAGAAAGGTCCAGGAAGTTGCAGAAGTGGTTCAGGGGTCAATTCAGCCTTGTAGGCCTGGGTGACTCTTACAGGGCTCTGGCATGTATTGCATCCCAGGAGTCCTTGGCGTGTCCTCTTAATCTTGCCTCTGACCAGACGGATCCTTCCCTGTGGCTTTGTACACACACACACACACACACACATATATATATATATATATATTTATAAAACACATGCACCTTGGCTCTTTGTCTGTGTGTGGAACCAGTCAGACAGTGGTGGGAGAAGTACTCAGATATTTGTGCTGGGTACAACAATGTATATACTTCATTACAAGTCATTTACTCAAAATCCTACTGTAGAAGTACAGAATTATTATCAGCAAAAAGTATCAAAAGTAAAAGCACTCATTTTGCATTATTAATACTGATGCGTCAATGCATAAGTACTATCCTGGGCAAGGTGAAGCTAGATTTAAAGACTTAGTGGCAGAGTGTGAGGTGAGATGATCCTACCACAAAAGGGAACTACTAAAGTAGAAGTACCAAAAAACTGTAATCAAGTGCGGTACTTAAATACTTCCTAAAAATGTATTTAGTTACTTTACAGCACTGCAAATAGAAGTCACTTTTGAGAATTTGAGATAATACAATGGCATGTTACTTGTTACTTACATGTTGGCATGTAAGTCCATATAGGATCAATTTGAACCATTAATGAAATAAATTCATGTAAAGAAGCATAAAATACACTTGGAGGGATTGTGAACCCATTGAAGGCACATCTCACATCTAGGCTGAGTAAGATTGACAGGTTTCTTCTCTGAGCTGAAGTGAACCTCTCGCCCTGAGTGTGTGTGTAATGAGAGACAGGTCCTATGACAAGCACTAATCATCCCAGACTCTTGACCCCGTGGCAGTGAGGCTGACACAGGGGGCTACACCCTGACAATGCTAACAACTCCCCGGACCTGTCTGTCTGTGTGTGTGAATTTTAGGTAATAGAGGAACAAGTTCATGTTCAGTTTAATTAGCCTAGGTGTACTTTTTAAAAATGTAAAAAAAAAAAAATCAAATGTAAAAAAGGTTATGTCAGTTTTTAAGAAACATTTAAGAAGAAAATAATGTTAAATGATCGTATTGAGCCACAAAGAAGTAATCAAATTCTTTTTTTTTTTTTACATGTTTAAGAAGCCAGAGTTTATCTACCCTTTAAGTTGAACTCAGATTTTTGGATGAAACCTTTTCAACTGCAATAAGTACATACTGTACTTAGTTGTCACTTTTCCCAGACAGATAATGAAGGCTTAAAGCTGGTCATACCATAACTGCACCCAAAGAGGGCCCATGTGTATCAATGAGTGCTTGGGCTTCACCATGTGGTGTGTGTTTGTGTGTGTGTGTTGACTCATATTACTGTCACGGTGACACTCAGCAAGAGTGACAGCGGCTTTCTAGGAGTATCAGCGGTCCTGCTGATACGAGGGGCTGTAGCCTCAGAACAAACAACACACACATAGTCACTAGATGTTCCTATCCAGGTATGTTTATTGTTATCCAGGGTGCACTGACAGACCAGTACAGACGTATAGCACAAACAAGAGTTAGCATTCAACAAAAAACTGATAAAACAAATCTGATCTTACTGTGATGTTTATGTCTGATTAAAAAGGGTTAATAGGTGAAATATGGACAGTATCGGTCAGTTAACATACCACAGCTGAGTACAACAGAGTGCAGCATCTACAGTGGAGATATTATCTGTGTATTGTTAGAGAAATGTTTTACAATGCGTTTGATATTACAATGTGTTTGATATATTGTCTATGCTCCGATAATTCTCAAAAATCTCATCGTTTATACAGAAAGCGATATATGGCATGTAATGTAACCATGGCAATGTTTACCATATAGATATTATCATTGTAGACCATTATATCATTAAGGATATTAAATCAGCATCAGCATCTGTGTGGCAAGTTAGCAGATGTGTTGCACAGAAATAAAACAATCAAATAAAAAGGATCTGATTGATGAGGCAGTGAGCGACTGATAAGTTGGACATAATCAAGGCTTTGAGATCTGGGTGTACTGTTCACTCAGCACAACATCCTTTAAAAATGTTAACGTTAAAGACGTTAAGACGCACAATATTTATTGTTAGATTTATCATAGTATTAAATATATTACATAAATCATATTCTTCCATGCAAAAAATGCAGTGTTGTACAGTACAGAGTTCCCTCTGTTATTCATAAAAACAACTATGTAAAAGGGCTGGTTTCAAATGTGTAGTTCAAGCCCTCCATCCTTTTTCTTTCTTGAATGAATGAAACACACTCACTGCTCGTAGAGGAAGAAGGCCCTTTTCTTTTTCTTTTTTAGCTATAATCGCTTCTATTCTATCCTCATACAACTACATACTTCACTCAACAACAAAACCATCTCCTATCTAAAAATATATTGTTTATTCACCTAGTATAGTGTCTTTCTCTTTTATTGTACGGTATGTGGGTGCTTGTTGGCAAAAAAAAAGTGTCTATAAGAGCAACATGAAAAAAGCTCAACCCGTCTCACTTCCAGCTAATCTAAAGGGACTCAGTGAGGACTGATAAAAATGTGTAGGTGTCAACAAACTCAGTGTATTGTACGTTCAGGAAAGCTGACCTAAGTCTGTGTCAGTTTAAATGGGTTACATACAGAATGCAGTGAAAAGACTAAAAAAGTCCCCCGAAGAAAACCTCTCAGTCATTTTGGCTACTGCATGAGTTATGTAAAAGCAAGAATGTCGTAGTGGATCATCACTCAGTACCAGCACTTAATGTATAAATTATTGCACCACCCATGTTGTTAAGTGTTCCCTGCACCAAAAGGTTACACAGTGAACCCTCTATGAGATGAAGAAATGAACAAATTACAAGGAAGGGAATACTGCTTTTGTGGCAAAAAGAGAAACTCAATGGCCAAGAAATGGGTGATGTGTGGAGAAATGCATATTTACTGTATCTCTATTTGTGTGTTCACTCTGAAAGGGATTTATTTAGGAGAGACAGCCTTCCAGCATGCAGCTCTGGTTTCCACGGTCCCACAATGCACGGCGTCTATTTGGGCCAGTCCACTTTGGCAAAGAAAGGGTGGGATTTGATATCATCCACGCCTCCCACACCTGCCCCCAGTCTCTCCATTGGGTTGTACTGGAGCAACTGCAGGACAAGACAGAGACCAACCTTTTAGTTCAGTACAAGTGGCTGCAGGTCCACTCCTTCACAGCACAAACTAAACTGGATTCACGTAGGCCTGCACAATTCGGGGATAAAATATGAATCCGAATTTATTTTGCTTAGAATTGATGAGATGATTCTTTGCCACGTTTTTTTTTTTTTTTAATCACAAAGTGTAATGTTTATTGCACACATGAACTATGACAAAACAGACTGGCAGTACCAAACATAAGATGTTTTTGGGCACCTATAGCACATTGTTCATCACCACCCTGCCTGTAAACATAGAAGCTTCACTGAAGACAAGGAAGAACAAACCTATTTTATTCCGTCTGTTTAAAACTCAAAGAGGAAAGTAGTAGCGTTTGTGATGAAGTTGGCTTGTCAAATTTAATAAAAATCAAAGTCATAAAATAGTTATTTAAATATGTAATCGCGATTTTATAATGATTCCTCGTGCAGGCCTAGCTTCACATTAAGCAGAGATAAATCCATGATAACCATAATAATATACATTTAAACATTAGCAGTGTTGAGGATTTGGAATTAGCTTTAAGATATTAGCATGGTGCAAGCTTGGTTATTAAGGATAATGTCCACTATGTCTTGGGTGGGTGTTTAACTGTTTTAATCTGTCAGAAAAAAATACATCCATTACATTCCTAATCATTCATTGGGGTTGGATCTTACTGCTGTCATGTCTAGAGATCCCTCACCTATCCGAGAGTGTTTACAGCCCTATGAGGTGCAGTTTGGGCACTGAAGCAGGTGATGCCAACCCAGTTCTTGTTCTACTGTAATTATTACAAACAAACCACTATTGCTGCTGTAGGAAATTAGTATGCATACTTATGGGAAGAACCTGCCAAAAATGGGTATTTTAAATATCACATACACACATTTTTATAAACTAATTTATCTTTGTGTACCAACCAGTGAGAGAGTAGTAACTTAGATTTACAGAAAAATGAACACATTATTATTTTCTCACTCCCACATCCCCCTCTAGAAAAAGCTGTGACTGTGGCGTGATGTTCTTTAATCTTTTTAGACAGCATCTTTATAGGTGGGGAAAATCTATATAAGAACCAAGACTCTCTTACCTGCTCCAGCAGAGATCTGGCCTCCTCTGAAACAGACGCGGGGATGTTGAGAGCAGTGTGGCGACCAATCCCCGCTGGATGGCACCGCAGCAGAGACTGTGGAGAGGGAAGGAGGGGTGGAAAAAAACAGATAACTATCAATCAAAACAAAGAAAACCTAACAGACTGAGAGCTAACGGGACAGATATAATGACACCTGCAGAGCCTAGGCCAATGTGAAAGCACCAGAGGACTGGACAAATAGGAGGAGACAAAGAGCTAGAGCACCTGAAACAATATTGATCACACCAACTACAACAGGGTTATGTTTTGACTACTGTTGCGTTTTCTTAGAACTGCCATGTGTGTGTCTGTGTGTGCGTGTCTGTGTGTCAGAAAGAATGAAATGGAAAAACATATTCTTTTGGGTTATTTTGTTCTTCATGTATACAGAGCAATTTTACTGGAAGAACCGACAGTTAAGCAGCAGTACATAGTACTGCTTTTCATTTGTTTTTAGAGTAAAACGTGACCAGGTAAAACTGTCAATTACAAGGAATTGTTGCACTTACAGGGAAAAAAAGAAAAAAAAGAAAAGAAATAATGTCAGAAGTCAAGACCTGCAAATGCTTTTCCGACCACAGAATGTAGTCCCATTGTTAAAATAATTGACAATAATGACCGTAATCACTGTATGTTGCAACAGCACATCTTTCAGTGCATCTACACCTACAAATTGAAAATGCTAGAACAGAACGTGTGCAGCAAGAGAAAGCCCGTTAACTGTTTGTGTTAGGGGACCCTGTGTATTTTTTCCCATCACTTAGGCTAGTTGTGTCTCTCTCTCTCTTTTTCTGGCTGGGTTTCTAGCCGCAGTCAAGACTGCTCCAGGCAAGCTTTTATCCAGCAAGGATCAAGAGACACTATGTGTGCCTGTGTATCTTTGCCAGGTCTGTACCCAGACATAATCACCAAAGACATCTGTGTGACTGAGTTGTTGTTTTCCAGGTAAGGGGGTGTGTATTGTTCAACATAGAAACACTAACCTTACACCCCAAATCATGTTTGGGACCATTGATAGAAACCACTGATATGAAAATATGCCGACTGGCGATCATTTAGCATTTATTCAAATTGAATAAACAATAAGAGAAATTGAAGGGACGCTCTGCACCTGCACTTGGTGTGCAACTGTGTGTGAATTTGTCCTTCAAGAGAGCAGTAAGTTATAATTAGCATGTGCACTTGTTTGTGTACATGTATAACAGCTGAATATGTATCTATTGTCTTCCAAAACTTCAAAAGGCCCTCAGATGCTCCCCTTCCTCCCAAGCCTGTCTTAGACGCTGCCCTGATCCTGGACCAGCCGAGTTCAAGCACCTTGAGAGCTGCCCTGGTCTTAACTTTCCACGCTGACCTCGGATCGGCGCGCTCCAAGCCCAGCGCTGCTCCAGGAGCCAGCAAACGGGCCCAGGGAGGGCTGACCCCATGGCCCAGCAGATGGAGCTCAGGCTGGGGGAGAAAGTCACACCGACACCCCTGGCACTCCCCAAGAACCAGAGTAAGAGATGGCAGCCAAGACGCACCTCACACACATACACGCCAAAACATTAAACTCCACCTACAAACACATGCAGACACGCGCACAATCACACACAACCTGGCACAACCATAAAGATTGTGAGAGAGTTGAAAGCCAAGACACCTACAGACATCCCACAACACCTCTGCAACAAAGATAACAGTTTTCAAGCTTTTTGACTCACCATGCCTGTCAGGAGCTCAAACAGGATGGCGCCCAGACTCCACCAATCGCATGCTGCAGTCCCCTCACTGATCCCTCCCACCTCTGAAACAGGAGCAGAAAGGAGGGAAGACACGTCTTCATCAATAAATCAACAAGCAAAGAATTATCTTGTGTTGGAGAAGAATAACCAACTAGTGATGGAAAATAATAACCAAATATGTGTATAATTATTTACACACACACACACACACACACACACACACACACACATCTACATATTATATTATTTTATTTTAAGCTCATTTTAGTGCATAAACTTTGATTACATTAAAAACTCAACATTAAACAGTGTTTCAGACAGACATCGCTGTAAAGTTAATATTTCACTGAATTGATACAATCAACTCAAAATGAGCACAAAACATGGACACAGTCACACACAAACAAGTGTGTGTCTCATAAAAGGGTGATTTGCATAATAAAAAAGCAGTTAAATTGAGGAAACCGTCTGCTGCAACTTCACACCATCTGCATGACCTGACCTCAAACACACATACACTCGTACAACACACGCACAACAAGAAATGCAAAGCGGGGACTGAGAAAATTTTTGTTCAGTTATCTTTACTACACCCCCCCCCCCCCCCCCCCCAGAAAAAAAAAGCAGAAAATCTTTTCGTTGAAAAATAACTTTTCAATCCATCACCATTTCTGCAAAATCGCTGCAGTCTTACCACAGACCCTGTCTGTCCTTCAGGTTTTTTAATTCAAGGCTCTCATTAATTAAAGACATAGTTTAAGATCTCTTCCATTTTTTAAATTTAAATTTTCTTTAACTTGTGTCGGAAAACCATCATGGCCACGTTCTGTGAGATTCTGATCCACAAGCAGTCCGACATTCAGCGTGATGCGGGGCTGTTGGGACTCCACAGTATGTGTCTCAGTAAAACACATAAATCAAGAATGATACTTATTTGCTAAAGTCAAAAGTGTATGTTTTTGAGTGTGTGGGTGTTCTAGCTCCACTGGGTACCAGATGGCCTCTTGTGCCACTCAGCTTCCCTCTGTTGGGCTCTCTCCAGAGGGCCGCACCCAGGGTCACGGCTGCATGTGCCCAGAGACCTGGCTTCTCAGCTGGGGGAGTGTAAGAGACAAAGACCCCTCATCTCACAGAGGCTGCCTGGAACTCCAGGGGCCTGCGCGGCTCTCTTGCGGCAAAGGTTAGCGAGGGCTATGATACGACTTGCATGTCGCACGCGCGCACACACACACACACACACAGGCGCACGCACATACACACACAGGCGCACGCACACACACACACACACACACACACACACACACACACACACACACACACACACACACACACACACACACACACACACACACACACACACACACACCCAACTGAGCAACCAGTCTTCAGGGCTCCCCAGGACTACTGTTTTGACAGCCAAGGAGAGAAGATCGTCATTGAACAGACTAGTGATACCTGCGTAGTTATGAGCTCTAGGGGAGTTACTGGACACACACACACAAGCACACGTCTCAGAGCAAGGTCGATGTCATCACAATGGATTAATGTCTAAGGAGCTGCAGGGAGAGTACAGTGGAGCTGGCTACACTTACCGCTCTGTCAGAGCGAGGCAGGGAGAAAGGGAGATAGAGAGAAAGAGGATGGGAGGGAAGAATTAAATGCATCCACAGGCCATGGGTCATTCAAACCCTTCTGTTACACGGTATGATGTGTACATTTTGAGAATGACCATACTTCTACTATGCTGGCATTGTTCTTTCTTGAACAACATATAAAGCACTTTAAAAATAAATCATGAGAATTTCAAGAAAACAAAAGGGAGGAGTTCAGATTCACTGATAAAACAATACAGTGTGTTCACCTTGTGGGCTCTTCTTCTTCCCTTTCCCCACAATGAGGTTCCCTCTTGCTTTGTATCTTAATCACATTCCATCTCCTATCTCCTGGGGGCCATAAGGAACTTTCTCTGTTCTCCTCTTAGACCAACTTCCCTAAAAACTTAACAGGAAGTCATTGTTGAAAGGGGAAGTAAAGTGTATGCAGGTAGGAAGTAAGGAGGCACAGTGTACGCTTTTCCAAGACTGAGTGTGTGTCTTACTGCGTAAGCTGGGGACGCTCTGTTGAAATGGTGCCAATTGTTGCTAAAAACAGCTGTTATTGTTTCAAAAACAAAGCATCTAACTATGATTATATGACACATCTTTACTACAAGGACAGAATATCTGAACATATTCAAATAATAAAGCAGAAGTACCCCCCGGTAAAATGTCTTACTTGAAAAGCTTTTCAAAACAATGAGATGACAGCTCTTTATCAAAAGGGGAACTACACTTTATCTTTCATTAGATCATCACACTGTGGCTGTGCAGGTATAAAAAAAAAACTAAATAGTGAGTATGATGATGGAGTCATCAGTAACTGACTTAATACCTCAGAGGGGAAGAACATTGAGTTTCCCTTTTCTTAGACATTGAAGATAATGGGTTTTGGCCTTGCTTCCCTCTCAGTGGAACAATAGACAACTCGCAATCCTGTTAAAATCAGGTTGTGTCACATTGTCACTCAACAGCTTGTTTTTTTCTTATTAGAGAACAAAAACATTAACCATCTGATGTTTATCAATAATGATTAAAATGGTGAGAAAGTAAATAAGCAGAAGTGCAGAATAAATAGATTAATTCCCAGCTGCCACTGTATTTTTCCGAGTCCCCTCCCGTGTTTTTTGGGTGTGAATGTGTGCGCTTTAAAAACATGTTTCTCTCCGTCTTACACAGCTCGCACACACACACACACAAGCACACACAGCAGGCCACCCTGCTAGCTTTCTGGCAAACACTCATAAATCTGTCATCAGGAATGAAGCCATCACCAGAGCTGACCCTGTATGGATAAACAGCAATACATAACAAGGGCAGGAAAGACACACACACACACACTAACCTCTGCGTTAGAGTGTGTGTGTGTGTGTGTGTGTGTGTTAACATGCACATACATCTACAGATGCATGGATGTACCAAATGTAGTGGTTTGTAGGTATTAAATAAAAGCGTGTAAAATAGTGGATAGTCATTGCTTAGTAGTTTGACAAAAAAACAAGAAAGAAAGGTAGACTGAAAAGACACAGAAGAGAAAGAGAAAAAGTTATAAATGTTTGAGCAGGACGATGGATGTGGAACTGATATTATCACTCAATAAAAGCATTACACCCCCCCTGCTGGCTGCTAATAAGTACTACAGCTATGTATCCACATGGGATTAACAGTCGCTTAACTAAGACATTTCACACCTGGGCTGAGGTCAGTTTCATTCCAGTGCATTTTCAGTGCTGGCTTTTACTACTAGCTGGTTAGACTTTGATTTGTCTTCAAACCAAACTACATTAACATTTTACAGTGCTGAAAAATGACTAGTCTTTTAACTTATGTATGTATTAAAATGACAAAAGTCAATTAATCCTTTCCATAATTTGTCAACTAAAGAAACCAAAAGCTGCTCAATTCTGAATACTTGATTAATTATCCCAGTTGCATGTCATTTTAAAATGAATGCTTTCCAGTTGTTGACTACTGCTGGAGAAATATGTTTTGGCTAGCAGTTCTAAAAAGTAATCGATAAATGATTTGTTGGTGAACATAATCATTGGTTGCCGCCATAAACATTTTTCTTTTACTGATCCAGAAGGGGCTTAACAGTGTCGTTATAACTAACTGGAAGTCAAGTGTACATTTAGTCAAAATCTACCTTTGTATATCTATTTTTTTATCTGAATACCAAATGCATTTTTGTTTTTTCATCACATGACAGGTGTCCTTTCAATCCTACCACACTCTTAGACTGGTACAAAAATCTCATGCTGCTTATATTAACAAAACAAAAAAAATGAAAACATGTCTCAGCTTGGCACTTAAATTTGATGCTACATTATGCATAAAGCTCCGTGTGCTGAGCTTCACTCCTGTGTGTCTTTAGGTCATCTACTGCTGGCCACTGAACATATGCCTCTACGTGCTTCTATTTCCATTAGTAGGCTTTTAAACGAGCTGTTGCTAAGGGAATAAAAATGCACACTTTAGATATTAGATAGAGCATTTGTTGCTTTCAGATTTATTACAACAGTGGTATGCTGTATGTTCACATCACAAGGAGGATTTAAATCTGAAGTGACCTTCCTGGCTTGAGAGAGAGGATGAATATGAGAGAATAGCTTAATATAAGTAAGTGGGAGAGTGAATGGGCGCGAGGGTCATTGTGTATGTCTCGAAGCGCGCCCGGTGTTTTCAGCTAACAGTTAATCATTCTGAATATTTAATAAAGATGTAATAAAACAGACCACACAGAATTCTATGCAGCAGCCTAAGTGTGAAGCATTGTGCTTAAAACAGCAACATAGTAAAAAAAAAAGTAACCGCCCATAGATCTTGCATCTGGTGCATGTGCAAACTCATTAACTAACCCCACACACACACAGACACACACAGACCCAAACACACACACACACACACACACACACACACAGACAGACACACAGACACACGGACAGAGAAACAGACAGACAGAGAGACAGACAGACACAGAAGCACACACACACACACAGACACACAGACACAGACACACACACACACACACCACAAGTGCTAAGTAGGGACATGGTGCTGTAGTCTAGCAGCAGTTTGTTTTAGGCAGCTTGTAAACAGCATGCCAGAGCTTCCACAAACCGGCTGAAGGCAACACATGGGGTTTCCGCACTGCTGGCTCACCGTTGCACAACAACACACTCTAGAGGACAATAAAGGAACGACTAGAAAAGGCCAGCCTCTCGAAACTGACGCAAGAGTAAAAAAACACACAGATGTTTATATTGTGAACCCCCATCTTTGGACCAATGTGAATATTAATTGAAATGGTAACTAACACTGCCATGATGATGTTCTATATCTAGCCTTTAGAGGTGGTGCCCTTAATGGCAAAAAAAAGCAAAAGAATAGAATAGAAAGAGCAGCCTTGCATATGGATTTGTTGATTTCATAGTTGAGAGGAATCAGTGTTTATCCGTTTCTACGCTATATTGTTTATTCATGTCTGGCTTTAAATAAAGGTTTTGTGACCATGGGAATGTGGCCTACTTATGGCCCTCCATGTCTGCATAAAAGGAACCCAACATAAAACCTCTTGACACGCAAAGGTTCCAAGGTACAAGATGAGTACATAAGAGTAATCATGGAGATCATTTTTTTTTGGATGTATATGTGTGTCTCACCTGGTGCACAGTACATATTGGCAATGGCCTCTTTGTCACAGGACTCCTCCACATCATTCCAGCTACAGAAGTAGGTAAGCTGAACATGACCTAAGGAGACAGGAAGAGGGGGAAAGTAGTCAGCTCAAAGTCTCAGTAGAAACATTCATTTAATGCTTAACCTCACACAGTCAAGTATCAGTCCGACTCGCTACTTTTCAAACTGTTTACTCACATTTAGAGCACTTCCTTCCTCCATTCCTTTCTGCCTCTCTACATCTCTCTGCGAGCTTTTCAAGCACACAGCCCCAGCGATTACTCCTGTTTAGCGGCTACCCGTTAACGCTATCATTAGAACTAATGGTGTCATTAGGTAGCCGTGGCCATTAGCCTGGGCTAGCCAGACTGATGCACCACACTACGCCGTTGATGGGCCCTTTAGAACAATAATTACCACCAGGGAGACGAAAACAGCCACTCAGCTAATTAGACGCTTGTTGATAACGAGGTGGAGAGAGATGATTGTAGGACGACAAAGGAAGAAGTTGATAGGGAATCTGTAACCTCCTGGTAAAACAACACTTTCGCTTCTGGAAGAGCCTTCATTTTAGTAAATAGATTACATCATGGCTTACTGACAGAGCCAGTCCCTTAGTCAAATATTATCTGCTCTAAGAAAGGAAAAAGCAGAGATCTCGACTTCATACAAGTTTTTTGTTAGTTTAACAAGCAATACATGATGGGAAGATGGTGCTACTAACACTGAACGGGTGCCATCTTGACTACAAAGCGGAAGGGAGCCCTGGACCACATGGGTCTGGCTGCTTGAGAATTTCAAACAGACCGTAATGGCGCTTCTTTCGGAATATCGATTTTATGAAAATAGTTCACGGAATTGCGTTTCTGAAAACATTTAAAGCGAGAAATATGTCAATCAGTTGCTAAATCGGTCTTCATTTTAGATCAACAAAGGTCAGTTTAAAAGATTTTCATCAGATTTTGAGAGGCGCCAAGCCGGCCGCACCTTATTTGCATACAGGAAAGTGGGCTTGAAAATCAAGTTCACATGTGTTGCGTTCATGTCATGGTCATCCAGCTCGTCCTTTCCGGTAAATCTTTTAACAAAAGTGTTTCTTTTGGGACAATACTAACCATTGAGTGGGCACTAAAGCCGTAAGTGGTTCCAAGTTTGATCTTACTTGCAGATGTATCATGCACTAAGATAATCTACATCTTTTTCTAAACTTTCTGTAACTAAACTTCATTGTAATGCTTGCCTGATATTATTGCTCATAGGCAGTTGTATTATTTTAGCAGTATTAAACTATAAACTAAAAGTTTGGGGGGGTTTTAAGCTTATTTTCCCTACATTTCAAGACATATACTGGCATCCCTGCGTGTAAAGCTGTAGTTTAAGATTTAAGAGAGCTATGGGATAAATGAAAAGATAATGGGGCTCTTGCTGAACAAAACTTGTGGGAATAAAGGATGTCTAACCTTGGTGGTTGAGCAGGATGTTGTTGGGGTTAAGGTCTTGACAGATGATGCCCTCTTGGTGCAAACAATCCAGGGCTTTAACCATCTCTACCGCGCAGCATCGTACAAACTCCTCCGGGATACGAGCTTGGGATGCAGCCAACGACAGCTCGTCCAGCTCTGCAAACAGCCGCGATACTTCTTTATCAAATTCGCTGCCACCTGTAGTACTAATAACTCTTGATTCACCATCAAGACCTAATAAACTCTCAACCACTGTGCATGCCTTAGTCCCATCATCTGTGGCAGGGTTGGAGCCTGTGCTATTTCTACTTGGGTCTGGAACTAAGTCTGTATTTACTCTTGTACTGGCCTCTGGTTTCACATTTAGAGGATCAGTGACAGGTAGGTCAAGGGGCAGTTCGTTATTTTGGCATGCAGAATGAACCACCATTTTGTCGAAGGCTTCTTGCCCAAACGCCGCGCTGCAGTCATCCCACAGCGAGTTGAAGGGAGAGGAAGATGCAACACTGGTGTCATATGTTTCAGAGGCTGTACATAAAGATGAAAGGTCCTGCTCCAGCAGCTGCTCCTCCTCCTCCTCCTCGGGGTGAACAAGAAGCTGTAAAACATCCGGCTGAATGAACTTCTGAGGAGAGGCTGTCACCTCGATGCCCACACCGCCCCCCATAGTGTCTAATTCCTCCTGTAAAGAGTCTACAGTCCCACCTGTTATAGGCAAGTTGACCAAAAGGTCTGGTGGGTGACCCTCATCCTCCACTACTGCCTCTTTAAAAGAGATGACTGGCACTGACTCATTGGAGTCTTTATCACTACAGTCCAACTCCCAAAGCTCAGAGCGGTGGTACTTGACCTCATAAGCCAGCTCCGGAAGTTCCTCAGTGACATCCGAGCCCAGGTCTGATGTGGAAAAGAGGGGAACCGGAGAGAGGCGCTGCTCTCCGGAGTCAAGACAATTCACCTCACTTGCACTGTCTTTGCTGTCAATACGGAAAAACTCCATTGGCGTGTGCTTGGACTGATCCAAAGACAGAGGCACAGCAGGTGAGGGCAAAGGACTGAACACTTCACCGTGGTCCTGTCCCTCGCCTCGGTATTGCTCCCTGTCAAGGTTGTGGCCATGGTTGTCGGACGACTCTGTAAAAAAGCCAAGTTCCTGAGAGCTGATAGGTGATAGGCTATCATTGCTGAGCAGTGAGCGGCTACGCGAGGAAGTAGTGGTTTTCACAACGGGCACTTGCAAGGACAGCATTTCCTGTTCACTTTTCTTCTCCTCCTCCACCTTCTCTTCCTCTAGTGCATCTGGTTCTACTTTGTCTTGTTCATACTCATTGCAAAGAGTCAAATAACTGTTGGTGCACTCTTCCTCAGACGTAGCTCCAGAATCTGACTGGGCACCAATTTGTTCGATGAGCCTGGGAGGGAGAACAATTTTCTCAGGAGACGCAAAGAGTTTCTCCCCTTTGTCCTGAAGCCCTGAAGCAGAATCAGAAGAAGCAACCGGCCCAGAACCAGAACTGGCCGAACCTACATCCAGCTGTGGTACAGCATGTTGTGGAGAGTGTACAGCCGCGGTGTGGCTCTTCTGGATGAATGGAATGTCAAAGCTCTCCTCTGGGCTGGAATCACGCAGGTACTTTCCAATGTGAGACCACAGCTTACCACCTAGAGATGAAGATAAACAGGGAATTAAAGACAGTGTATTGTGGTGTATTTATTACAGTTGTAAGCAGAGGTATTAAGAGGATGAATGAGGAGTTAAGAGAGAAAGCTGTGAAATGTCTGGATAATTACAGCTTGTTCCCATTATTAACTTTTTCAGGAATATTTTTAGCCACCTGTGTTTCAACCGGGGACACCTTGGTCTAAATTTAGTTCCTAGGATATAGATCTTCCAAAAAGTCCCTAGGTAGCAGCACATAGAGTTACTGACTTGTCAAACACAAGCCCCAAGGCCGCAATAATTTGTGTACAAGATTCATTCATACAGTAAGCACTTACTGAATCTACATATGATTTATTGATTATGAGGTAGACTTATAAACCACTCTTGAGTAAGTTGATTTAATAGAGTTGAAGTTGTTCAATCCGCTATGAGGCCTGTGGCAAAGAATGACCCGCAGGGCCCCTCGGGGTCCCTGTCTATTGCTTGTTTTGCCCATTTGGGAAAAGTAACCAGAAACGTCATTCCATTTTCAGAGGTGTCTCACTTTGCTGTACATGATTACATTGCATCTAAGCTAAACAAATGCAAAAAGAAATACACAAAAAAGCCTTTTAGTTCCTGACTTTGGCTTCTGGGGCTCCTTAGTTTCTCAGACTAATTGGTAAAAATGGTCATTAGTTTCCACTAAGGAATGAGTAACCAAGGCAAACAAGAATTTATTTGGCTAAATGGGAAGGTCTGCGTTTTAGGTTCCCAGTGTAATGTTAGCATTTTGACATCTCTTCGTCCCTCACACACACACACACACACACACACACACACACACACACACACACACACACACACACACACACACACACACACACACACACACACACACACACACACACACACACACACACACACACACACACACACACACAGCTGTAGTGTGAGCAATTGGAAGGCAGCATCTGTTGTGTGTGATGAGAATGAATAGGGAGTTCACAATGATGATAATGATAGTGGGACAACTCGATGGCTTAGAAAGTAAAACCATCCACATTTTATTTTGTCCAAAGTCACTCGGGTCACTGCCTCTCTTCGTCTGCCTGTCAATCGTCATTCAACCCGTCAGCTGCTCCCAGCATACTTGAGAAGCAAAAGGAGCAAGCCTGGATTTTGTGAAACAGATGTTAACTGTGGCGAAACTATGCCTTTGATGGCATTTGATTAACTTTATTAAATCATGTTCATATGATATTTAATACGGTCCACTAATATTAGTGCAGGGTGGTTATATAGTGAACCAGATTGAATAGGTTATGAGGCATTAAAAAAATATGGCTGCATTTCATTGTACACACTCACCCACACACATGAGCTACACACACATCGGAGAGTGAGTGGGATGTAAGGAGGCCCAGGTGTTGGCATAGCTAATGAAGCATGGCGCCACCTGGTATTCAGAATAATGACCTGTGACACACACCCATCTCTATCAAACATCTGTCTAGAAAGGGCAGAGAGAGGGGTGGGAGAAGGGAGGAGGAGGAGGAGGAATCAGAAGAAGTAGGGGAAAAGACAGTCGCAGGTAAAAAAAAGACAAAAGAGGGGAGATGAAACCAGGAAGCATGAAATGTGCGTGTCTTACCTTCCGCATACTGCAGCAAAAGGAAAACTGTGTCCTCAGACACGATGAACTTTCTCAGCTGCACCATGTTCGGCACCGAGTGAGGCATGATTGTCCTCTTAGTCCGCCCACAGTCACTGCTCCTCCTCAGGCCCTGCAATAAGAAGTGAGAGGAGGAGGAGGTGAGTAGTTAAAAGGTGGAGTAAGCATGGATATCTGAATTTAAAGAGGAGCAAAGAAAAATGTACCCCAATTTGGAGGGAATGAATGGGATAAGGTAAAGGAAAGTGAGTTCAGTTTGTGTGAAGAATAAGGTGTAAAGCTAATTTGAGTGTGGCAAAGGAGAAACCTCCTATTAACGAGGAGCCAGCTTTGCCCCTTGGCAACCCAAAGTCACAGGATTCATCAAGCCACATACAGCGCGTGACTTTTTAAAAGAGCCACACAAATCTATCAGCGCGACACGTAAAGTTCACATTGGCTGCGTGTGTGTGTAGGCATGCGTGTTTGTGCGCGCACGTGTGTGTATTCATCTGTGCTTGCGCTGTGCGTTGGCATCTGGCACACGTCTCACACCTGAGAGCAGAGGAGCTGACAGGGACAGGCCCATTAGAATCAATTACACCGGTCACACACAGGGGCTTCTGGCACACTCAACACTTACAGTCGGGACAACGAGGATGTGGAATGCCCACACACACATGCACAAAAAAAAAAAAAAAAAAACTTACTTTGAGGATGAATGTCTCTTGTGTTCTCTTGTCCATGACCAAAAGAACCTGTGATGGAAGAGTGCCATTAATTGCCACACATGAACAGACATACACAGACTAAGATGATGTAGTGGTTGTGTCATCTAGTGCAGTGTTTCTCAATGACTGGGTCAGGGCACACATGAGGGCCCCTGCAAGATAAATGGAGGTTCCTAAATGACACTAGAAAAATTGGCATTAACGCAATGAGTCCTGTTGTGTCGATCCAACCAAGTACCAACCATGGCAACAATGACCATAAGGGATCTAAATAAATGCAATACCAGCTGATTAGAACCCCCAAAACAAAGAAGAATGTAAATGTGTTAGAATTAACACATATCTTTAGAAATACATGATATCTGAATCAATCGATTAGTTGATTAACCGAAAAACATCTATGAAAACCACTTTAAAAAAAAACGTATACAACTTATTTTTCTTCTTTTCCTTTTTTTTTATAAATCATTATAAATTTACTAATTTTAGACTTAGAATGTACAGAGGTTACTTCTTTGTCTTGGAAATGTTTTTTAATATTCATTTTGTAGATTTAACAACACAGAACAGGCAGATTTAGTATTATTCAAAATAAGAAGTATATTCCCCCACCCAAAAAAAACACATAACCAACCTGCAAGCCAGTGTGGTTATTCACATTTATGTTTTATATATTGATGCGCACATTTCTTTCCTGTGCTCCTACATTTTTATTGTTATTTTGGAGCATGTGAAATATCTCACTACAGATCCGTGCAATTCTTCACGGCAGACATGTTTGCTAGCAGTGTCGTCTTCATATCCCTACCTTTCTTTCCATCTGTTCCCAAATTTGTACAAAAAAAGAGCTTCTACTATCTATAAGTTCACTTTCCTTTACGTTCTCCCTCTGGCTCTTTCTAAGAACTTAATTTTTTCCCTCCTTGACCCCCGACATCTTCATTGCTCTTCTGCTCCCTTACCATCTCAAGGGAGAGCTTGAGTTTATATGTGTAACCCGGATTGTGTTTGTGCGTTGTGCAGTGCAGTGCGTATGTTTCGTGGGTGCGTTCTCTCCATGTGACCCTGGCTGGGACCAAACAGGTGCAGGCTAAATGGATATGAATGGAGCTGTAAGTAAACAGAGTGGCAGTGCTAGCCAGGGCGCTAATATAATTAAGACACAAACATCAGGGAAGGGGGGAGGTGGAGAGAAGGGGCATGGGGGGCAGGAGGGTGAGGAGCTCTCTCCATCTGTCCCCTCTGTCCCCATTAAAAGTGAAAGGAGGAAGGAAGGAGGAGGAGGAGGAGAAAGAGGAGAGGAAAGCCAGTTCATTTTTGCATAGCGTAGTTTCCACTTATGGCGTATCTTTTTTTTTTTTGTCTGATTTGTGTCTGACATATTGTGGATTTTGCATGCACCTCTGTAGAATAACACATGTTAGTATTGTGTCAACATTTTCCTTTGGGTTTTGTGTGTGTGTGTGTGTGTGTGGGGAGGACGAGCATCATTGATTCAATGTTATGTACCGCTATCTGAGCTGCTTGCCAAGTCATTTCATGGCTGAGTGGTGAAGTTGCTTCGCCGGCAGCTGGTTGAGAGGACCAGCAACCTAAACTGACCTTGTGGTACTCATAACCGACGCTGAACATACACACCCAGCCCTTGCCGTACCATTCAGTGAATCTATTACGCTTTATTGCTTCGGGTAAAAGAGATGGTCGAAGAAGGAAAGGACACAAAGAGGAGAAATTTGACACAGCCATATTTATCTGGGCCGGGTAAATTGCAATAAATGAGTGTCTGCCGGGCCTAAGTTATTATTATTTTGTTTTCACCATGAGAAGTCTCCCCTTCCATAGTTAATATAATACCCAAGGAGAAGATTCTGACATCCGATCAAACAAAGTACAATTTTTTATGTCTTTTACTCACTGCCTTGGTAGAAAAAAAGAAACAAAAGCATAGTAAACTCGCAAAATGCGGCTGCAAGTTGCAAGACTTGTCAATAGTAAACTGACCTTATCTATCACCCCCAACACTCTGTAAGCTCTCAGCTCCTCGGATGGACTCTGCTGGCCTCCTCTGCTGGTGGATGGGCAGCACTGTGCCCCTAAAGCCTTAGACAAAAAAACAAACATTTCATAGTGCTTTAATGTTGTGCTATTTTATCATTTAAACATGGTCCCATTTATTAGGTATGTTAACCTCCTGCAACATGTGACCCAAGTAATATGAGATACAGTCAGTGTCTTAGCCCAAAATACTCCAGGCTCCAGACATCAGAAACAAGTAGCATACAATGGATTTTTAGAGCTTTTTAAAAAAAAACAGCTGCTGTTTCTGCCTTATGATAATGTGTTAAAGAGATTTTCCAAAACAGACTTTCTGTGGTATTTACATCTGTAATAAACTCGGCGGTACTCTTAAATACTGCCTCAAGGGGTTTGAGGACCTTGGTGGATGCACACATATAAACTACATTTGCATAATCTAACATAGACTCCCTCCCACTCACCACTGTCTGTGTTGACCCTTGACCCATGTTGCTCCTCAGATGCTGACTGGATATCAGTTCTGCGCGCATTAGATACTCTGCAGTCTTCTTCTTCACTGCCTCTCGCCGCGTGGGACTGGGCTCACCTGAAAAGGGGTGAGGGGATCAATCAGTTTTCTTAACAAGCAGTTTTTAAAGTGCAGGGTTACAATTTTCTGTAAAGCATTTTTTTTTTTTACTGAAAAAGAAGCACAGTATTACTGTGAGACAAGCTGATAAAACACAAAGTAAAAGTTTTGTCCTTTTTTTGGCAATGTTGTGGCTAACTAAAGAACAGCAACAGTTCTTGGATGGTGACAGAAAAGTCTTCATAAACCCAAGGCCAACCATCCTAACAGGTAGACACCCATGGTTACCACTTGGTATTACAGCTATAGTGCGCAGCTTCTGAAAGAAAGCTTTTGGGGGGTTGTTCGGCTCAAGGTGACGATGCAAAGGACCCTAGGGTGAAATTACTCTGGACCATCACCTTAACTCACTTCATCAGGTAATGGAGAACAATATGGAAAACAGATAGTCAAAGCATCTTGTCACACATATCTGAGGGGATCGTTTACAGTAGTCTGACCCACAGCTGTAGTACTTGAGACTGGTCTTGGACTTGACTTGGACCGTTTTTCTATGGTCTCGTTGTATTTGAACTCTTGTCTCGGTCTCAGCCACTGGTCTCACAGGTGTCTTTATGATGTTTATAGCCAGCCAGCAACTTTGGCAGTAGAGTTTTGAAAAGCTAACCTCAACAGTATTGTCATCAACAATCAACCTCTGCAGTCAACCTGCAGTGATTATTGAAATGGAGACACACATATTGTGCCTTTAGAAAGATACAAAGGTGTATAAATATGGTGTGTTAATACTGTTGAGTATGCTGTGAAAAATGGTTCTTGTGAATTTCTCAGTTAATCCTAATCTGTAAAAACTGTATTTGGCTCCAGCTCCGTGAGTGCAATCTGTGTGTGTGTGTGTGTGTGTGTGTGTGTCCAAACCTACTCCTTCCCTAAACAACATCCTGATGTATTTATGTTAAAATTCTGCACTTTGTCTCAAATAAAAAGAACATTAAATTCTGTCCATTGTTGTTTAACCAAACTTAAATTATTTTTCCAAAAATGCACGTCTTTCCTTTTTTGCTTTTATTTCAACAAATAACCTAAAACGTTTGTCTTGATAATGTCATGCATAAGACCTTTTTTCCTGACCTGGACTTGGTCTTGACTCGGACTCAAACCTCTTTGTACTCAGTCTTGACTTGGTCTCGACAAGTCCTGGTCTTGGACTTGTCTTGCACTCAACAGAGGTGGTCTACAGTACCTGTGGGCCTTTGAAGATTTTTAATTTCTTTACCAATTGTCATGGTGAATACCACTCTGTCTGTCTGTGAAAGATGTTTTAAAATGTCCTCTGTGACTCCAGTGGGAGCTTTATCATGTTTGACTCTGGACTTGGTCTTAGAGACTAAAATGTTTTAACAAGTAGCCAGCATGGCAATTTGGGGAAGTAAAGTTTGAAAGTAGTAGTCAAAAGTAAAGATGCTACTGACTTACATTATGGAACATGCACAATCCACTATTTTTAAAGGTCCCATGACATCGTGCATGACAATTCGGGAACCATAGGCAGGCTGGGGGAGTGCATATTAATGTTAGAAAACCTCATAAATTGAAATTTTCATGTCGTGGGAACTTTAAAACATACTAGGGATTAAAAGTGTCAGCCTAGAAAGAATGTGTATATATATACTGTATAAATATACACACACATAATAGTTTTGTCACTGCTGCACATGTAGATACCCAGTTCTCTCCCAAACACACCTTGCACTCCTTGCAGCAGCAGGTCCACTCCACTACGATAGCAGAAGAAAGCTGCCTGGAAGTCTTGCTCTTTCTCCTTCTGTACAGCCAAACAGATGAGCTCACTGGCTCTGTCTAGGTAGTCTGACTTCACGTCCTTCGGGTTACCTCCACTGGCTTTCTTCAGACTGCCGGAGAAGAGCGGCGTTCGGCCTGACCAGCTGACCTCTGGGTTATGGGCTGGGGAGGCAGGGACTGGGGCAGGAGATGGAGTGCGGCGACCGTGCAGTGAGGGCAAGCGAGGGCTGCAGCTGCTGCCAATGTTGGTGGCTCCCCCCTGTGGCTGGTTTGGGGAGGTGCGGCCTGAGGCCATGCCATCATCTAGCCCAGCCAAAGAGTCTGTGTCCACAGGCAGGGAGGTCAGGTCGCCTTCACTGAACGGGCCTAGGGAGGAGAACAAAGCCGGAGTCATTACAGACACAAAATCGCCAGCACCAAAATGATAAAACAATTCTGAATAAAAACATCAATTCAAATCCTCTCCAAATGTGTTTACGAGCAATTTACCAAACAACCGTAGAACAAGGAGAACATAAACTTGAATATGAAAACTAATCTCAGTTTTATTGTCCAGAGTCAGTCTGTACCGGTTTTGTAAATTGGAGTTTCATTTAGTAAAGCATAATATATATTTTTGTTTATCAATTTTTTACAAATACCTGGAAAATGCACAGATTTCTGTCAAATAAGGTAACACAACTTCATTGCCTATCCTGTACGCAGACCGATCATGCTTATTGTTGTGCATAGTCAACCCCCAAAGGCTCATTCTGAGCCAGGAAAAGCCCTTTCAATGTTTCTATGTATGAGCTCTATGTAGGTGGGTGTTAATTTGATGCATAAACAAACCTTACCTCCATACTCAGATGTGATAGTCAAATCATCTGCACCACTGATGTCTTTTTGAACTGAAAAACATGTCCACACATCTCTGAGCAAGTGTGCATTAACAGTCATTGTTAATTAGGAAGTAGATTCATTCTGAGGAATATTAATAGTGTGTAAGCTTACCATCAGAGCTGCAGTCTGATAAACTGTCTGCCAGGAAGTCAGAAAAGGGCTCAGCTGGTCCAATGAGCTCAGAGCCGTCGTGAACGTCACCTCCCTTGAAAAGAATTGCAAACATTGCATTCCATAGTCTGGGAGTATGTTGTATTTGCATATATGTGTGTGTGTGTTTGGGTACCTTGAAAAAATCTTGAATATGCTGACTGCTATAAAGAGCCGGAATATTAGCAGAGAACTGCAACAGATCCTCGGAGCACTGTCTTCTTTCCTCAACTACTGAGTCATCAAAACGACCTGTACATTCATTGATAGAAGGATATGACTCAGCTTGATATTGCTTTTAAGCAAATGGTCATGCCAAGGAAGAGTAGTGCTTAGTAATAACACTGAGCTGCCTCAAGGGGGCAGAGCCATCAATACTACTCCAATGATCCAAAGATCCTGGATTCACTGTCTGGTATCACAGCAGTCTGTCACTTCAACTGTTTTTCTTAAGACATTTTGGATAAGGTCACTAACATTAACCACTAAATGTAAAAGGTAGCAGAGGACCAAAACCTGTAAATACAAGAAGGCTCCACACCCGCCCGCCCACACACCCACACACACACACACACACACACACACACATACTTTAAGCATTACAAATTAAATAAAAAGACAAGCATTTGGTCTCTTTCTCTGGACAAGCGTTTGACACAGAGGTGATTAGATTCTTACCAAAGACTTTGGCCTTGGCAAATGGAGGAAACAGCTCTGACTGGCTACATACATTCTTGTGCAGCTGCCAGAGGTTCTGATGAAGCTTCCGGAAATCACTGTATCTCTTCCATACCGTTATCTACAGAAAGAGCAAGACAACAGATGGATGAAGAAAGGGAGGAGGAGTTGGAGAATGAATCATGTTGTGTTTAAAGGACATGTGCAGCTTCACCAAATAGATTATACAACAAATTGTGCTTGAAGAAGTTACCTGATTTTGGACTTGTGTGTTAAAAGTAATCTCATTATCCCTTTTTATTTTAAAATATTCATTATGTATTGCTAAAGACCACATGCATGTTATGCAGCTATTGCTCATCTGCCAACACATTAAACAATCTAACGCATATGACAAGTTAAATTACTCATCTTACCACCATTGTGTGCAAAAGAACACAATTCACAACATTCACACACAAACATGGATGAAGTAGTTCCTTACTCCGTGGCATAAAGCAATAAATAATGTTGCCTGATGTTGAGATGAGAGTTCCCGACAGCCTGCTGGTGTGAGGAAAACACCACTCCCAAACAGGAGCACTGCTTCATAATGGAGGTTTTTGTTTCCAGGCAAAATGTTTTCACTCTGTCCCAGACACACATGCAGTAATCAACATCATGCCTGCTACATTAGCGCTGGCTTCAGGCTAGACTGCATTCCTCAGTGTTTGACAAACATAAGCAGCATGCGTGTGTGTCTTTACTGTTAATTTAACTTTATAACTTTGTAGTTCATTACTTTCACCCTAAAATTATACAACAAAATATCCAGGTTCAAAGCAAAATTCCGCTAACTTGCAGCTTTGAAGAAAAGGATAATTTCTCCTTTACTTCATAATTTCATTAAAGTCTTGTAATATAGGCAGTTCAGGCTGCAGGTAGTCTCTTTGCCAGACCTTCCTCCATGGCGCTAGGGAAGAGGGTCTGGCAAGTCCACACAGCATTCCACAATGGGAAAAAAAACATGTCATAAAATCGACCGAAGTATAAAATTCCCACACAAAGACCTCGGCAAAAAGACATGCATTTGGCGGAATTTCCTGTGGCACCGGAGCAATCCTGGAAGTGGAACATCGTGGATGTAGACTAGGCCGCAAGTAACCATTTTCTTGTTATAGTTTTTTTTACTTGCCGCCAAAATGTATGTATGTATAAATTGTCTTAATCTATGTATAAATTGAATCTTAATATGAAGTACCCTCTCTTTAACATTGTTTGTCCTGCTAAAAGAGATGAATTTACATTGCCGTCCCCAAAAATATATTGATTAAATTCACAAAACCACATTGTCTCCAGCAAGTAGTCTCCTGAAAAATGTTTTTTCTCTGAGCTGGTATATCACAAGGCGTGTCACACATTCTTCCAGCAGAATTCTCTCCATAACAGAGGCAGCTGTTTGCCTTTTTAAAATCTCTTAACACAAATGTAACTGTCACTTTCAAATTATATATATTTTGTACATTTTTATAACTTCTAAATACTGTAAAACTGCAAAAATGTTATTAAATTGGTCTTAGAAGATCACAACCAACTTAGTTTGAGATAACAAACAGTTTATACTATATACAGAAACAGTACTTATCTTCCAACCCTGCAGGGGAAATTTCCTCCAAAACATTCCATCAAGCTCAAGATCAAGAAAGAAAACTCTCTGCAAAGGCTTTGCGCATTCACAAAAAATGGCTTACCTCTTGGACATCTTCTGGGTTCTTCCTGGAGATTATCTATGTGGAAACAAGATATGAGAACTCAATGATTTAAATACTTCATTTGAGTGATTCCTATAAAATGGCAGTGCTGGTTTACACTTTCTCGTGACGCTGGCACAAGTATTAGCAGGGACACAGCATTGAGTGTGACAATGAGTACATTATATAGCGAATGACAGAAGTCTTGAGTGTAGGAACGAGACATCCCCAACAACCATAGCAACCAGAATAGCAGGCAGGCAGAGACAAAGAAACTCAGCCGGCCCTTATTCTTACTTATTGAACTGGGAGTGTGCCAACACATCTGTAAAACCACTGCACATTCTGGTAACTGGAGATCTAGCAGAAGTTTGGATGAATATAAGGATACTTGTCTATTCATTTTAACATCAGATAACTTACTTCTCTGTACAAGCACTTTACCTGTGAGTTGTAGTATTTGATCAATGGAGGTATGAGCCCATTAATACAAATGAAAGCCTGATTTTTCAAAAGTGAAAGTGAATTTTGTCTAAGGTTTTTCTCCTAACTTGAAATAGTTTCAGAGCACAACATTACCTTACAGGGAGTTTAATCAATTAACATGTAAGTGAAGTTAACCCAGGATTTGACATTTCACCATCCAGGTCAATCAGAATAACCCAAAACGTTTTCTTTTAAGGCATTTCTCTGGGAAAACAATGTGACAATGTGAACCAGCTATGTTGTTGATTTTAAGGACTAAACATGCTTTTTTCTCTCATTAAAGTTGCTAACATTATCTCCTTATTATATCATTATTATCGTCTATTTTAACGCCACATACTCTATAACACTACATAAGCTAGCTATGTTTAGCTAGCTATCTAACGTTAGCGGTTAACACAGCGTTTAGGTCGGATTAAATCAGTCTGGCTAATATTGCTATTGTAAATTAGCAACAGACAATCCACTGCCACTAAGGGTAAACCCGCCATATGTTATAACATAAGCAAGTCTGAACGTACATATTAACTACATCTACGGCGTCCATAAAAGCTTTTACCATTGCCAGCGATTCATTAAAAGGTTAAAGTAACGTTACTTGTGTTTGCATCATATTAGCTTGGCTAGCACAGCTCAAGCTAGAAAACTAGCTAACAACACCTAGCAATAGCTTGCTGTCAGAGTGCCCATCCTCCCTTTACTTACCCTTGCGGTGACTTTATACACAGTATAGCCTTTCAGGTGCTTTTTCGGATCTGTTACAGTATAAAAGCGAGCCAGTTCTCCTCTGTCCCGCTGCGATATCATTCTGATAGTGACAACATTGCCAAAGCTACCAGTCGGCTAGCCATTCACATTCATTCCCTGACAGCACAGTGACAGGAGGCAAAAAAGTTAGAGCTCCTCCTGGAGGAAAGCCCATGTAACTACACTTGAATCCAATCTTTTTTTTTCTTCTTTTTTTAAGATTGTCATAACACCAGTTTTATATATAATTTGGGGTGTACAGTATGTCTTTTATTAGGTGGTAAATAATCAAACAGTTTGGCTCTTTTATACTGTATAAATACCAGCAATTAGGCCTAAGTTCATGAAATGAACGTTACATGTACACAAACAGATCACAGTGTTAGTGCCATTAATTACATTCATAGCCATGTCATATGCATGGACTAAATGAGAAATTGTTGGGCAATATGGATAAAACCTTCTTGTCGAATGCATTTAATTTTGTATATTTATGTATATATTTGTAAGTAATTAAATTACTAATACTATAACCTAACCTGTGATTAATAATCAATAATAAAGACAAAGATGTGCTATGCATGGAAAAAAATAAATCAAAAAATGTTATATACCCTGTCCTGTGAAGTTTAATATAGCCAGTTGATTAGAATAAGATTTGATCAACTGTGCCTTTTTTAAATCAAGATAGCAATGGTTTGGAGCTGTTGCTCATACAACCATGTTACATCATTGCAATCCAGAGTAGCAGTAGCATGATTCCTGCTGGGTTCATAATCCAGGAAGTGCTGAGTCTGCTTGCTGCGTTGTTGTTCTGACAAGTGTCACTTGGTGTCTTCATCATCTCTCTGACTGTGCCATAGAAGTTAAATGATGAGTTGGTCTGTGGAGAAAGAAAATATATTATATAGAAATACTTCTTTTACAATACCCGTTGGAAGAAATGACCTCAGTTATGCACAAATATGTATTTATTAGATTGTAGGCAGAAAAGAAATGCACTATCAAACAATTCAGACTGTTACTTACATTGTCATCAGAGATGTACTGTATTTGAGGAAGTTTCTTTAGTGAACTCTCCTGTGCAGCTATGTCATCCTGGTCCTTATACATGCTGTCAGAAATAAGTATAGACTTATTCATCAGAGCATATCAAGATACAGCTGCTTGAAGAAAAGTGTTTGTAATGCATACATGTCTGTAACCTGTAAACTGTTTGTTAACCACCACTGCTGCTGTTGATTCTGTCTCAGCAGAAATATTACGTGAAGGACCGCATGGGGTCTTATTGGTAGCTTGTGTTTCACTGATAGATACCTTGTATTTGGGTGGCTAACACATGTGTTGATCTTGATTGCAGGGTAGTAGAATAGGAAAGCCAGGCACATCTCATCAGTAGTTGCTAATCCCATCTGATGCAGAAAAATGTGATTAAAGACATGAGATTTTCTGCAGATGGATTTTTAAATAATAACAGTATTTTAAGTTGTATCCTATATGCTATTGACCTGTTCCTCTTAAGGAGTCCAGCCGTAAAAATGATACTGTATTTCATTTGTACAGGATGTCAAGGTGCCCACGTCATTAGGTTAAAATTCCACAGTTTACACAATACATTTTTCGCCAATCTTTCAGGTTAGAGACATTTGCTTTATTTTTCTTGGACAACACTGATTTCATTTAAAGTACATGGTATGTGAAATGACATGAGGTCATTCAGTATTTACCCACCTTCGTGGCATTGGTGCGATCAGTAGTACTGTAGGTGCACTCCACTGCAATCTCATCACTCTGTAATGGGAGACAAGTATTAGGATATAATATAGACAACTGTTAATATTATAGTATAGTTTTTAAAAGCTCGGACATCTAATAACTTACTCCAAAAAAACTGCCTTGTAACCATAGACCGTATATTAACGGTCTATGCTTGTAACATATGGGCATACTATTTGGTCATGGAGGCAATGGAGACTTACCTGCTTAATGGTCTTGATGTTTCCTAAACTGATGACCTGCTGATACTCAAAGTTGAAGTTTTCATCCAAACCCAAGAAGTCTATCTGCTCTCCATTTCTACAGAGACATATGAAATCACACTACGTTTACATAAAACAATGACACAATGATAATCAGCATTGAAATTGAATTATTTTTCAAAACAAATACCAACAATTTATAATTGTGCCTTTCTAAACCAGTTTTAATCATACAAATCTCTCTTTTTTTAATTCATCAGCTTTGATATTGACTAATATAGATCAAATCCGCATTTGCTATATTTTTTACCTGTATTGGCCAACTCTAACCTTCCTCCCAGCCAAGTGAGTGTGCAGTATAATAGCGAACACTTGCAGTTCAGGCACAGGATTTAAAAGCTAGAGGTGGAAAGTTAACACCATCAGGAATAAACAACCCACAAAAATTAGCTCTTAACTTTTGAAATCCATACTGAACCAATACAGACCTTTGAAAAGAGGGTGGTATTACACACACCGTAGGTGTGGAATTGAGTGGCTTTCGGAGGGATGTTGTAGTGGATATGGTGAAGTGGCAGCATCCCTGTGGTCAGGATGCCCGCATCATACTGCCGTAGTTGGGCTGTATAGTGCAATTTCATTCCTGAGCTGTCTGTCCTACCTTTACAGAGAGACAGAAGTTTAAAAATTGCATCTTGGAATAAGAGAGAGTACAGAAACAAGATGACATGCTCCACTACTCATGCAGTCTGTAACACTGTGATATTATGGTGTATTATTGTCCAGACAGCAGCAAAAAGACACGTTTTCCACGTTGTATTAAAAATGTGTGCTTTGACTGCTGTCTGGACAATAATACACCGTGTAGAGTTAGACTATCACAGTGTTACAGAGTGTATAAATAGTGGAGCAGGTCTTCTTTATTCTTTACTCTAGAATTTCCCTTTCTCCTTAATATGCCACCATTGTGTTAAACACAATGGTGGCGTTACACTGGTTCTGGGTTTAGTGTCTTGCCAAAGGACACTTTGGCATGGAACAGGGACCACCAACCTTCTGATCAGTAGACCGCTCTTAACACCTGAGCCACAGTCGCCTCAAGAGAGCTATTTCAAGTCTGAGTCATAGATGTTACTGTAGGTGGCATTGTCGGGTGGACATTTAGAAGATATTGATTACATCATGGGAAATGATTTTGGAATTTTATCCACACATCAAAATGTTTCTAATCTGTAACCAGTATTATATATGTACCTACGTATAATACATAATATCAACATTCAAGAAACAGATACCAAACAGACAGTGTCAAAACAGTATTTACCAGCTGTTTTGTTTTGATTATTGTAGTGGATTTCAAGCCGATAGAATGTGTCTTCACTTCCAATTGGAATACCCACATTTTCTGGAAGCTCATATGCCTTAGATTTCAGGAATAGAAAACTGTGAATTAGCTTGCACCAGCACAACACAACAAGACAAGGATGTACACACAAGAACACAGACAACAAATTGAATCTTTGCATTCAGAGACAGACACTTGATTCTCCCTCACCCCTGCTCCCACTCCCCATGCAGCCACCACCCCGAAGCAGGCGTCCCCTATGTCGCCCATGAAGCACGGCTTGTCGTAGGGCTTCACCACATAGGTGGGGCAGCGGTGCAGCAGCATGTGATGCACCATGTCAACGTTCTCAATCACTGGTTCGATCTAAAGGGAAAGTTAGAAGACATTGGGTACAGATGGTTTAAAAAATGGTGAATAAATGAAGACATAAATATTGAAATCCTAATGATTGTAGTTCATTTTTCAGCTAAGGGTTACCTTTCCACAGTTAGGAATTCATTTATGACCAGATCAAAGTAGTTTAAAAAGTATTTTCAGTGCAACTACTTTTGTTCCAGGTGTTTTGCAAACCCCAGTCCACTTAAAAGCCGATAGTGTGATGTGTAAATCCAACATCTTGGGTAAAGAACAACATTCAATTGCTGATTTCAATAACTGGTGACTGAAGAGAGATGACCATAACATGAAAAAAGGGTGATTACCTGGTATATATGTTGTTTTGTTTTTAAGTTTGGAAACTGCATGACCTTGCAGTGGTAGTAGGTACGACTCTGAGGGATAGTGATCTGCAAAGAAATAACGATGAAAGGTAAAAACAACACTCTTTGTATTTGTCTTAGTCTGGACAACTACTTGTGTTAGAATAATTTCAATTTGCTTGTATTTTTGAAGTGTTTTCCATCCATTTATCCAAACTATATTGAAAACTTTGAGCCAAATTTACAATTTAAAAATAATACCCACAAACATGGCTTGTCTAATGTATTGTCATTGTCATTGTTTACTTATTCCTACATTGTCCACTGTTGCGCTGAGATAGTTGAGGTTGGTTGACATCGTCCTGGACTTATAGTTCAGCAGATTGACTTCCTTGGTGCCCCTAAGATTCCCGTGGTAAGTGATCTCATCTGTTTTTCCATAGGCATAGATTAGTTTAATGGGTTTATCCTGTAAAAGAGACGGCAATTTTAGACAAGAAATATAATACAATACATCAGCAGCAACATGAGAGGGATTTCATCGGGGGAAGAAAAGGGATGTGGGGTGTTAATGGGTTCTCAAAACACTCAAAATAAATCAAGTGTACCTTACAAAACTATTTCATTTTAAAATTCAAGTGATGAACAGCAAAGGTTTAATATTCTGGTTTTGTATTTTACTACCACAAATGTCAACACACAGCCAGGTGTCATTACCAAAATGGTATAGCATTTCACGTGCTCGATGCAAAACAAAATATTGTGTGACTCTTTCTTTTGTTGCTATTGTCTTTATATCTGAACACACCCAATTCAATGTATGGTAAGAACACTCCACACAAAAGAACTTGTATGATGCTAACTGTACAGAAATGCCATCAGGGAACTTGAGCTCTACATAGAAGAATTAGTTCAGCAATACAAAAGACTATAGCATTACAAAAAAATAAGCCGCAGAGGAATATTGAAAAGATGGTGGTTTTGATTACAGCTTTATGTTCTGAAACAACAACCAAAGTTTAAGGAACGCAAGGTCTAATGCGTTAATGAGGGATGTTAGCCTGTTGGCATTGTATTGTTCCCATTCATCAGCAGCCTCTTAAAGTGAGTAACCCAGAACTATTATAAGAAAGGGTTCAATAATCAATTCTTTCATACTGTATAAAGTTTCAACCAGTCTGACATGAGGACATATCCAATATCACCACTCATTTAGTGTGATGTAGCAATGAAACATGAATAAATTAAAATAAATTAAATATGATTTAAACCAAATAATGGATGAATCATATATTTTCTATATTATTAGTAACTGAAGTTGATATTTTTAGCATTTTTAGGTCCTCATCAGCTATCTATCTAATACCTCAGTTAGATCTACATCTGAATGTCTTACAGTGATTTGGAAGTCTTGGCCGTCACACGACTGAATTGACCTCCGAAAGGTCATGGTGGTTTGACCGTCGCTTTCAGTCATAGAGAGGAGAGTGTAGCTCTGCTGCTCGTCTACCAAGGGCTTGGAGTTCCCTGTGGCATGTTCATCCTAATGGACAAAAAGACACAACTTTCACAAAGCAGAAAGATATTGGCCTAAAATTGGGTTGTGTTTGCTGTTCAACATGAAAAAAAATAAATGCAAGACATTTTGCCTGTAATCAGGGCTGTAGTACTCGAGTCCGGTCTTGGACTCGAGTCCGGACTCGAGACCGTTTTTTCGAAGGTCTCGGACTTGTCTTGGACTTGCTGGGATTTGGACTCGGACTTGTCTCGGTCTCGGCCACTGGTCTTGCCAAACATGGCTTTTGGTCTTGACCGAGTCCCGGTGTCTTTATTATGTTGATAATAATATTGGAGGGAAAGTGAAACCCAAAATGATTGTTGTGATACTGTCATGCATAAGACATTTTTCTCTGTCCTGGACTCGGTCTTGACTCGGACACAAACCTTTTTGGACTCGGTCTTGTCTTAGACTCGACTAGTCCTGGTCTTGGACTTGTCTTGGACTCGACTAAGGTGGTCTTGACTACAACCCTGCCTGTAATATTCAAAGACATCCAAGTTTGGTGGAAACATAAAACAAACAACTTCACATGTTAAAGTTTTGGTGATGACTTACTGTGAAGTAGATTCCATTGGGTCTAACTCCACCTGTGACCATGTCTGACCCCTTCATGCCTCCGTTCGGACTGAAGCCAAAGCTCACCCAGCCTGTTGTGTTCACTATCAGCTTAAATGTAATGTTTCCTTGTGGGTTATCAAAGCCCCACTGCAGGATGACCAAGCGGTTCTGGTCCAGATACTCCATGAAGGGCAAGGTGGGGTCAACCGCCCTGGCTCCTTTTGTCCAAACCGAGAACAGGTAGAGAAAAGAAAGCAGAGAGTTCATGATGTCTCTGTGAAGTTGAGGATTTCCAAACTGAGCTCAGTGTCTGTGAAGCTGCCAAACACCGTCCCACCCGCCTCCAGCACACCTGCTTTGCTCGATGAACTCAAGTGATAGGCTACAGGTGAAAAATGCTCAGTCATTTCGCATTTGACTTTGTAGAACAAAAAAAACACTGTAGACCCGTATCACATTGGCTTCGGCCTTGATCCAATTACAAATCTGCAAGATCACTGTTGTTGATGTCATAGCTGTGAAATGCTAAAGCTTCAAAGTCTTTAAAGTTATTGGACAGGTGGGCTGCAGACTTCATCTACTTACAACCCCCTCACAGCTCCTCTTTCATTGATATCAACCTGTTCCACCGGTTCTTTCAAAGACAAATGAGACCGCTCAGGTGTTGTATAAGGAGGAGAGGGAGATAGCAGGAATAAAAGTTGCAGACCTCCCTTTATTCACACCTCAACTGACAGTTGCACTGCTTTCACTGCTTACAACACATACAGTATGCTACATACTGAAAAGTCAACTACCTTTACGGCTGCAACTAGACATGTAAAATAATTCCAGCAGTTGTGCTTTAAATGATTTTAATTGCTTTCAACCCTTTCAGTACTTCAACTTCAATTCCCATTCAACAGATGAATTTGATGAATTTCAGTGTTACAAGCGAGCATGCTGGAATTTCCTTTTTTTTTTTTTTTTTTAATCGAGCCTTTTCTACTTTTAGGGCAAAGAGTGTATATAAAGATGTAAGCTTGTCAAAATAACCAGACCACTATATCATTACTGCCATTGTTGTTTTGTTTTTGTGTTTTTTCACTTAATGGCCAATTCTGACCACAGAGATGTAATGTAATAGCACATTGAGCCCAGCAGAGGCCGACTTTAGCATAAGGAAAACCTTTGGGTCACTCCCTTTCAGCCGTTGAGCCAGCTGTGAGCTGTCAACAACAGTAAACACACTGTATTAGCCGTTTTGGGATTACAATAATACACCACTTTGACTATTGTTTGGACTCATAATAACACCAAAGCCCAATGAGCATTGTTTATGTAGCCTATTTAAAAAAAAATGAATATATTAACCATTGAAACACGAATTGGACATAGAATATATTTTAAAAAGGAAACATAGCTTGTGTTATCGGGCAGATTTCCAATTTGACTGACGATATTATTATTTACAGTTATTGAAGTGGTCATATTATTATTATTATTAATATTTTTATAAATAATAATAATAATTATTATTATTATTAGGCCTATCAATTTGTCTTTTTCTAATTTAACATTAACCATTTTCAATGTATATTATTTTAAATATTTTTTTAATTTATTTTTTTCTTACGTTTTACCTAAAGTGAGCCGGATTCAATTTTTTTTAAATATTTTTTAACATCAACTAGTCATGTCTTCGAGGGCCAAAGTCGGACCGAAACTACCTTTCCGGTTTCTCTCCGCAGCGGGTCCCTCCCTCCCTCCCTCTCTACTGTCAGCAGCTCTCTGAGCGGTTCAAACTTGCAGCCACATTGAACTAATCCATTCCTACCGTCTTTTTCCAGGTTTTGAGTTTTTAAAGTAACACACTGTTCTTCGTAATGTGTTAGAAGTCTATGGTGCGGCGGCTCTTCACCGGGAAGAATTACCGTCTTGTCTTCGCTTTTAGTTGAAAAGCAGCGGGGGAAATGTCCAGCTGAGGATTGGAAATCCTGAAAACCGCAGGGCCCGTTTTTGTAATGATTGATCAATGCTTCGACAATGGCGCTAAAGGTTAGTGTGACAACTTTTCTAGGCTGTTGTAACGTCAACCCGGGTGTATTGTCTCCTCCAGCTGTGTTTTTATTTCATTTTTCCTTTACTAATAACGCGGGTTGTGGACTTGTACAGGCACAGACAGAGTTGTAGATTCTCGCGTTAGGTTTGTAGGGAACACTTCACTCGATAAGCTACATATTAAAAGTCAAAACTTAATACTCTGGTGAAAATCGCGTAATGGACGCTTACGACACGTTTGTATACAGTAAATGTGACAAGAATGTTTTTGCTATACATGGAAAATGTGTCTCATTAGGATAGTGTCTTGTGACATTTTACTACCGTCCCAGTTTTTACCTCCGTGGAATTCTGGGAAATGTAGTCTTCTGTGTGTGTGTGTGTGTGTGTGTGTGTGTGTGTGTGTGTGTGTGTGGTTTTGTTCACTAATCTTCACATAGACTACTGTGTAAAATCATCATTAATACAATTAGTTGTAGTATTATTGATATAATCAATTGAGTTACTGTTAATGTTAATAGTACTAGCAGCCTATGAGTGTTACTATAATAGGTGGGTAGGTCTGAGGTTTATTTTAATTGCAGCTATTATAGGTAATCATCCCCTCCAAACAATACAAACTAAAGAAACAAAAAAATAAAAAGAAGTCAACTGTCCAGAATCTATAGATATGCAAATATTCTTAATTTCAAAATGTTACTGCTCCACACAAGATGACTGCTACTACACTGAAAGGGGTTAGATTTTTGTTGAAGTTACGTATTGTACCATTATTGGTCTTGTGATGTCATTAAACTTTACTGGTGGCACGTGTTAAAACCTGTCAAACATCCAAGTAAAGTAAAACATTAGTTACATTAAAATAATACCCGAGGCTGAGGACAGAAACATTTGTGTAGTCCCTGTTTAAAAAACATCATCCAGCGTCCTTGATTCCTGGGGGTTGGCAGGCCAGCACTAAAATAGATCTCTGTTCAGCCAAGAGCAAATAGCCATGGGTTAATGAACAAATTAGGTAGATAATCTGTGAAGTTAATACTGTTTTAAAAACATATGGCATGCATACTTTTTAGTATAGCTAGGAAATGATAATCCAAGTGAATGTGCATAGTAAAATTGAAAATTAAAAATAATTGAGTGGGTTGGCCTTAAAATCAGCAATAATGTGAACTGTGAAAAGCGGGTCATAATTAGAATAATTTTCACATAGTTTTTGTGTGGGTGTGTGGGTGTGTGAGTGTGTGTGTGGTTGGGTGTGTGGGTGTGTGTGTGTTTGTGTGGGTACATGGGGGAAGTACAGATTAATAAATGTGGGTCAGCGTGAGAAGAAGTGCAGGCTGTCCTGTATTAAACTGAAGCAGGTAATGTGATGGTTCTGGTCTTGTTTTTGGTTGATACTGGTGCCTAGTTCAGAGTCAGCATAACATGTCCAGAAGAACTAGTTTGGCTTGTTCACAGCCCCTAATTTAACTAACTCTACAACAGTTATAATCCTGAGGGTAATATTGGGTGTGTTGGTATAGGTGTGTACACGCACACAGGCATAAAAAAACAATATTGTTAGACATAAAAGTTTTCATCAAATATGCATGTTGTATGTGTTTTTTTCTTGATTGTGTTCAGGCACAAGCTTTATATGACTTCACTGCTGAGGCTGGAAACAACGAGTTGACGGTGAAAGAAGGCGAGACACTTATTATCACCAATCAGGTAAATCTATACCAGCACGTCTCTAGCTTCCTTCTATCTCCCCTATACGCAGTAGACACTGGGTGCAGGATCCCACTGCCTACTGCTGCATTGGCAGGTGTCTTTTTTTATGACTTATTCAGCTTGTTTACATGAAGCCTTAATGTGTGGGTTTGTTGGTGATTCCTGTTTTGTGTTCATCATGTCAAATTTGTATTGGGTTTGATGTAGTTTGTATTATCTCATCTGATTATGAAGAATGAATCTGGACCTAATTGTTGGTCACCATTGACACTGGAAGAGGAACACATTTAGTTTTTCAGTAATTCATATTTGAAGTGGTTGTATTTTCTGCCTAAAGGTTTGGTATTAGTTATAGTAGCTATAATACCTTTGTGTGTTGTAGCCTCAACATACAGTATTAATGGTCATGTGACTCTTCCGAACACCGCGATTGCAAACCACCATCCTATGGAAGGCCCAACTCACATGATCTCAGGTTGCATATAAACAAGGAGTGTCACAAACGCGTACAAAGGAAGGAAAGAAGGGAGTAAACATGATGTCACCGCCTGTTGCCAACAGTTCGAAGGTCACTCACTGTGTGCTGATCTACATTGTTTTAAGCTAATCAGGAACTATAAGGAAAACACTTTTTATTTATTTTTTCTTCTTCTTCTCGTCCGTGGAGGAATTTGTCCTGGAGCTTTCAGTGTGTTTACAGATACCTGTGTAAACTGGTCATTGTTAGCTAGCTACATAACATACATACATGAGAAAACCTGCTTTCCGTTACTGCAGTGGTAAATTAAGAGAAACACAGTTAGAGTAACCCAGTTACGTTTTTCTGGAGAAACTGGATTTCTCCACTTTTTATTGCACAAGTGCATGTGCCTTTCAAATACTTTATACGGTAAAAGTAATTATTGCTGTGGCAGCAAGGATCAAAGGAGGCATTATTTACTCATAGCAATGTGTCAACAAGATCCATAGTGTCTTAACTGAAAGTGAGTTGGTTTCAGTGGACGACTAATTCCACAGCAGCAATACAGAGTTAGCTCTCTCATTTTTACTGTCCTCTCGCTATCACCCAAATGCTCCAAATTATGTCAAGGCTGCAGCAGCATTCACACATCCTTTAGAAACAAGAGGATACATCTGAATACTAACCAGTCTCATGGAAATCTGTGTTTTAGAGTATTCAAGTTACTGCAATGAATTTAAACACATTCCCAGATTTCCTTTTAATGTGTTTTTTTTCTCCCGGCACGTTGGTCTTTTGTTTGGATGTGATGCAGACACACTTATCTCTGCTGGCCTGATGTTGTTTTTTGGTCTCTCTCTCTCTATTTCAGAGTATTGGAGGCGGCTGGATTGAAGCACAGAACTCCAGAGGAGAGGTTGGACTGGTGCCAGAAGACTACATTGAGGTAAGACAGACAGTTGCTCAGTGTATGATGGTGATTTCACAACAGAAAAATAAACCAGGAAAGCCATCTGCTATCACACTTTGAGGTCAAGATGCACACTATGTACTGTCTATATCAGATTGATACCAAACATTTGACATTTCAACCGTTAAATGGCTCCATCATTAGGTATGTGCCGTTATAGCCAAGGATAGGTTCCTACTTTGTCTGTTGAATGTGGAGCTGTCTCTTCTGCAGAACAGGATATGCCTCCTTTAGTGTTTTGCTGATTCTGTTTTTTTTTTTTTTGTGTGTGAGTGTGTCCACTAACTGACCTCATCATGGGGATATGATTCACTCTAAAGACATCCAGAAAGAGACACAGAGAGAGTTTGATTAAAAGTAAAGTATAGCCGCACTCTAAACAACCCTCACTGCAACATCTAACAATGTGGTGTCTGTGTGCACAAGAGAGATCGACATTATCCGTCTGTTTCATGTAGCAAACAAACAAGCAAGCTCATGTGGATGTGTTTGTCTGATCTGAAGTTACCTCCCCAGCTGCCCCTAGACTGTTTTACTTTCTTCAAATCATAAAAACCCACTGAAGACAATTGCACTTGTAGCTTATGTAACATCTAATGAAAAACATCAGGTTGCCGCCGTTTCATAAGCAACTACTTTCTATTTTATTGCACTCTACTGGTAGGAATAAGATTTGCAAAAACAGAAATAGCCAGAATAATTAAGTGTGGGATCTTCATATTGACAGCAAATGGCAGATTTAAAGGTGTAAATATACTGTATAATGTATGTATGTATGTATGTATATAATAAGTGTAGCCAGCCAGTGCTATCACACTTTGGATAAACTGAGAACGTTTAAAAGCCCAGTTTGCAACGCTGGGGAATGCCAAGGAGACATGATCACATTACCACAGAAGAATGCACCTTTAAAAGTCATTAACTCACCCTGGAATATGTGGATTTGTTTTTCTAATGGGACTGTTTTCTGTCTCTCCCTCTGTCTGTTATGTGTTAATTTGTAGTTCAGTAAGCCGGTACCATCGTTTCCAGGAGCAGGAACTGCAGCACCTGCTGTAAGTGTGGGAAATGTTGCAATTCCAGACCTCGCCATCTTCGATTCCTTCGCTCCTTCAGCAGCACCTGCACAAAACCAGGTAATGCACACACTTAATGAAGGTTTGGGTATTTTAAATTCGTAATAGTGTCATATCAAATGCCTGCCTTTTTTTTGGGCTATTTACGGACCTTTAGTTAAAGTTATAGATACCTACAGCATTGCCATGCACAGAGCACCTGCCGTGTTTCCATTTGTCCAATCAATAGCATGTGTGATGTTGAATAAGAAGCAGAAGTGGTCGATGACGTTCATGCAGCCTGTGTGATCACCAGAGATGCAGAAGTGAGAGCAGCTGCTGTGGAAGACATTCATCGTGGTCAAGTCATTTATAACCGACACGTTTTTTTGCTCTAGTAAAATTGAACCAAGAGGAAATAAGTTCAGTGAAATATGTCTCTGGGCAGGAGGTTCCACCAGTATGAGCGTATTGCTGGATCATTAGAAATCTAGGCACAGGAATGGGTTGAGTCAAGGCAGGAAATGTGTCAGCCGTTATCCCTTATGCTCTTTTTCCTTTCACCCACACTCTCTCTCTCACACACACACACACACACACACACACACACACACACACACACACACACACACACACACACACACACACACACACACACACACACACACACACACACACACACACACAGACACACATAAACACACATAAACATGTCTAGCATCACTTTATTCCATCCCGTGCTGAATGTAAACCTTCACTGCTGCCGCTTTGTGATGATGTCACCTTCTTTTCCCCTTAAGGTGGATGCTGGGGGCTTAAGTCCCCAGCCGGACTCCCCCAACACCCCAGTTTCCCCCTACCTTTCGTCCCCTGATGAGGTAACCTTCATGTAGGGGTGGTGGGTGAGGCCAGTGGCATGAAACCAAGCCCTCCGACCTCAACCATTCTCTGCCCCAAGCCCCCTCCTCTCTGATTGGTCTGCTTTGGCAAATTCCCCCTCCTACAGTACTCCCACTGCCTGCAGAAAGCATGATCTCACCCTCTCCGTACATCTTGCAGTACAGTGCACACTCGCACGTCACCAATCGACTCCCACACTTTTTATCTCAATTGTATGAATCAGCACAACAGCAGACGACATTCAGTCATTGATCATTGTATCTCTCGTATAATTGACTAATAACACAGATTAATCATCAGACCAGGACACAAGCATTTACTCAGTGATAATCAGAATCTCATGAATTACCTCCAAAATGTTTCTAATGCCATTTTGACTGACTGTTGTTTAAAATGTTATCTGTTTATGTACAGTAAGAAGGAGGTGCTAAATCTGGAAAATGCTGTTGGAGTGTTATTTTGCGCTGCACTGCTGGGATTATTTGTCATTGCAGCAGTTGTTTGTGAAACTACTAGTCCATTTATAGTACTTTTCTGTATGCCTGTGTGCATTTTGTGGTGTTTTAAGAGACGCTGCACTAGTTCTGGGTTCAGGCAGCTCAGTACCTGGTTAGCATTAAGCTAACTGCAACGAACAAGAGGCACACAGTCACTCTATTGCATGTCTATGACCACAAGTTGTCATAGTGGTTTACAGTTCGTCGGCCTTTGCAAGCATGGCAAGTAGTTGCATTTTCAGCTTGTAAGATCCTAAAAAAGAACATTCATCATTGTAAGCAAGTGTCTGCATTCCATATGGTTGTGGTATTTGTAGTTACTGCATGTTTTTACAAACTACACTGTCAACTTAGATATCTTAACATATTCCCTGTTAGGGGCCAGGTCTGCATCCTGTGTTTGAAAAAGCATTGTTTAAAGACTACTGTCAGCTTGTCATTACAAACAGACTCCAAACTAGTCTGGACTCTGTGTTCTCTCTCTTTCTTCACTCCTTCTCCATACTTGATCTGTCATTCTTTCGTCCCTCACAAATGTTTTCTCCCTCTGTTTCTTCCAGGCTAGTAACAATATTGATCCCTGGTCGGTGTGGAACGCAGACCCTACGGGGGGCTCCAACAATAACTGGGCGTCCAATCCAGAGGGCACCCAGACTGGGAAGGGTCCTGGTGACCCCTGGGGCTCCGTATCACAGGGTCACCCGCAGGCTTACCAGGGTCCAGGTAAGATAAGCTTAACAACCGTGGTTAGCCTGAAGTTTGAAACAGAAGATGTTACAGTGAAATCAATGCCTATGATCTGGTGCAATTTATAAATAGTAAATTTGATTATATTATAATTCATTCTTGGGGTTGTACTTTCACTACTTGGTAGTACTGCTATTAAAAAACCTTTGATAATCGAAATTAAGAAACAAAGACTATGCTGCACATTTCATTCTGAAGTGCTTCTTCTATCTTTTCAGGTGATTATTCTTGTTTCCTGTCTAATTTTTAACAGGACCATTTAAGAGTATTTAAATCTAAGATTTCTGAAGGAACAAACATCATGATCCAGAAATTGTTGGTGCTAAAAACAGAGATTAAAACCTCTACATTGTGAGTCCACGCATGGGAAGGTCACACAGTTTTTAGCTCTTTGCGTCATTATCTTTCTAAACGGTTAAACTGTTTGCAGATGGTTTTATTTTTAAACTGTAATTGTGGGGCCGGGATAAATATAAAATAAATATATATGGCTGGATTGGATGAGGTTCTGGAAAGCCAAGACCTACTGTGGATCCCTCTGGAGGTGTGAGCTTAATTCATCAAATAATCAAAGTTTGTAGTTATAAGCCAGCTTGATGTAACACTGCACTGCAACCCAGTTGGGTTATGTGGCTTGTGAATCGTGTTGTACGTTTAGAACAGCCTAGTCAGACTGTTGTCAGAATCCGCTGCTTGTTTTGTATTATTACGATAGAGGTTGCTATATCAAACATAAATGTTTACATTTTTTTCTACAAGCCACCTCTGTAGACATGTGGGGAAAGTTCTCTGTTTGGGTGGAAAAGGAGGACTTCCTAAATGTTTCAGATGACTAAGATTATCTGCAACTATGATACACGCCATGGTCTTAAGACAGAAGAGGATTTAGGGATTTTTAAAAGGTGCTTAATGTCCCCCCCACTTGTTTTTACTTTATATGTATATTTTAACTTGTGTTTTATGTGCACCAGCAAGATTTTAAAACTCATGTTTCACAGAATGAAATCTAGGCCAAGTAGTCCTGGCGAACAATGCTGAAAATTAATTGGAGTACCAAATAGGGTTCTCATCATAGAACAATATAGGAAAGACAAATATTTTTGCCTGAATGCCATTTCCTGATACTAAGTGAAATACCTTGAGAATAAACAGCAAACTCAAATCTGGAACTCCAGGTAGTTTGATGTAGTGTTTATTATTTGCAAATACTTTTTTTCTGGTCTTTACAGATTTGCATTGACTTAACATTGATTTAACTCCTAGATAAGGTTCTCATCAGTCGCCTGGCTCTGGCCAGTCCCTCCACAGACACGCTGCAGCTTGTCGACAGGACAATCAAGTCGTGACTCTGTTTTTGCCACTAGGGAAAAGTTAGCCTCACTCATGATTTACAAGGACAAATTACTTGGCTTATTTTTTTTTTTTCCCAGTTGTTATTGTAGAAAGTGAACTGGTTGAATAAATGGCAAAGAGAATAATTAACAGATTTTTCTTTCTTGTTTCTCTTACCAAAGACATCTACCCATATCCTTACCTTATCGATAACACAGGTATCCCGTGCATTGCCTGGTGGAAGCTTTTTCCTCATTTTTGAATGTATGTGGGCTGGCAATAAATGCTCATGAAGACCAGCAAATAGTTTTAGGAAATGATTTACAGACTAAAAAGCATGTGTGTGAGGCATTCCGTTTGTATGTTGATATTAACACTATATTAACTTTATTGTGATGTGGGAATGTGTCAGTTGTAACTGACCTGAGGAGTGTCACTGGATTATATCTGATACATGCAATGTATTTCTGCAGTTGACGAGTTTCACAGCATGTCTGCCCGCCAAAAGACACAGAGTGGAAACTAAAAACAGAATGAAGTTGACAAAGGGAGGTTTAAAGTTTTCAGGCTGGTTAGCCAAACTTTGGAACAGATGACGGCTACAACTTTGGCTAGGCTAGGCTAGTAATCTTTTAGCAGTACTTTTAGTTCAGAAGTTTCTCTAAATTCTTTGGTTTGTCCAATCATGGTTGGATTCAGCTTTACCCTCATTTTATCTTGGATAACATACTGAATTGATGTTTGATCATCAAAATTGATTCTTCAGTTACAGGAAACTAGAAAAAAGTAGTTACATTTAGCTTTAGCTCAGGCTAGCTGTGCTAGCTCTTTCTCATTAGCATGTTTTGTAGTTTTGCAAAGTATACATACTTTTTTCTCTGAAATGTTTCTATGGCATTGTAAAAGTATATAAGGTAAAACAAATGGCAGAAATTCTGATTCTGGTCTTAACTGAATTTTGACCAAATATGTAGTGACTGCATCTTAGCTTTTTTTGGGGCAGGTGTAATGCAGCAGTGCACTTTCTAACATATCTGTTGTGCATGTGTGCGGGAATGTTTTCTCTAATAGCTTGAGGCCACATTCCACCCTCAAGATTTGCCTAGCACCACAGTGTCTTAAGCACACTCTATATACAGTATTGGTGTGTATTCACCTCTCCTTTTGAGAGTACACAGCCATTTGAGAAAATCTTGCTGTGCAAGTTCTGTATTAATATTTTTTATTTAGGGGTGGAAAGTGAGAATTGGTTCCCATTTAGAATCTGGTTCAAATTGTTGGCTGGTTGTGTCTTTAGCTGTACCTAACTTATTTTACACCAGGGTGCATAGGTTCTTGAACATAGAATATGCACTTTCTGTGCCTTAAACACAACTTTGTGTGCATGTGTCTTCTCCTTAGGAGCGGAGGATGATGAGTGGGATGATGAGTGGGATGACATGAAGTCCACTGGAGGTTACGCCGAGTCAGAATCTGGAGATGCCGGAGCAATACAGAGAGGAGCTCATGCGTCTTCAATGAAAATCTCCCTCAACAAGTAAGACCTAATAAGGCAGTAAGACACAAGGCTTTGATTTTAGTTTTATAAAAAAAAAAAAATTAAGCAGCAGAACAGTGTTGATGGCAAACATCATTGTCAAGCACTGGGTACAATACAACACATCACTGTGTTTGAGAGGAAAAATGAAATGGTTTGCAATTAGATTGAGCTGATCTGAGTTGGTGCTGAACACTGTGCATAAGCTGAAATGGGCCTTTTAGATATTGGTTTATGGCTCTCTGTACTCCCAGAAATTCATGCACAACATCATGGTGAAATTTCAAACTTATCTTTCTCTTTGAGCAGGTTTCCTGGCTTCTCCAAGTCTGGCCCAGAGCTCTACCTCCTATGCAAGCAGATCGCTAAGGGCAAAGAAAAGCTGCCAATCTATGTAGGTTATCTCTAAATATCCACCCAAAGTGTTTACAGATTATCATCAGATGTCTTTCCTTGTTATATCAGTGGTAGTGGTAAATCAATTTAACCTAAATGACTAAACTAAATACAATATGCTGTATCATAACAAAAGAAACACAGAAAAAAGAGTTGATTATTGCAGTAACAGATGTTATAAATTGACTGTTCTTATATAGCACTTTTCTAGTCTTAACAACTACTCAGAGCGCTTGTACATAGTGCAGGAACCATTCACCATTCACACACATTCATACACTGTGGACAAGGCTGCCGTACAAGGTGCCACTTGCTCCTCAGATAAACACTCACACACATTTACACTCCGATGGCGCAGCATTGGGGGGAACTCAGGGTTCAGTGTCTTGCCCAAGGACACTTCGACATGGGACTACTTGGGACTGTAGGGCCAGGGATCCAACCACCAAACTTCCGAAAAGCAGACGACCGCTATTCCACTAAGCCTTATTAACTAGTTAATATGCCATAAAATGCAAAGCAGCAGGCTTCTAAACCTTGTGTTTTCAAACTCAGGTTGGAGAAGTTGGTCCGGTGTGGTTTTACCCAGAAACTCAGCTGGACTGTGTTGTGGCTGATCCCAAGAAAGGCTCAAAGATGTACGGCCTCAAGAGCTACATCGAGTACCAAATCACACCCAACGTAAGTATCCAGTACCATGTAAACATTTTTTACATATTCAGTAAAATAAATATGATATTATATGGTTAAAATAGTGATAAAAGTTTTACCTCTAGTGTGTTTGACTTGCTTTGCCTATAATTCCATGTTATTGGTTTGCAGACCACAAACCGACCAGTCAATCACAGATACAAGCACTTTGATTGGCTGTATGAGAGGCTGCTAGACAAATTTGGGTCAGCCATTCCAATTCCCTCTTTACCAGACAAGCAAGTGACAGGTACGGGCCTGACTCTGTGACCAAGACATAAAAAAAGATGAACACTGCTGATAAATACATGACTACTATAACATCTTTTCTGTGCATCCTCCCTTCTACTGCAGGGCGTTTTGAGGAAGAGTTTATTAAGATGCGTATGGAGCGGTTGCAGGGCTGGATGACCAGGATGTGCAGGCACCCGGTCGTTTCCAGCAGTGAAGTATTCCAGATTTTCCTCACCTACAAGGACGAGAAGGTGTGCTGTTCCTCCTCTACTCTCCCTTTTATTGCGGAAGGATAGAATCGTCTTGTTGTTATTATTATAGTTATTATAGTTATTATTGCTTAATTAAAATGGTTCATTGGTACAGGACTGGAAGATGGGGAAGAGAAAAGCAGAAAAGGACGAGACAGTGGGAGTGATGATCTTTACCACGATAGAGCCTGAAGCTGCAGACCTGGATCTTGTGGAAGTGTGAGTTTCCTCAGACTTTACTCTAAACTGCTACCAATAGAACCCCGGCTCCAAAAGCACCAACATCAAGCAAGTGGCTGACTGTTTGTTAGCCTGCCTACAGTTTATTGTGTGTAAAATGTGTCTTTTGTCCACAGAGAGCAGAAATGTGAGCAGTTCAGCAGGTTCACCAAAGCCATGGATGACGGAGTGAAGGAAATCCTCACAGTGGGCAACGAGCACTGGAAGAGATGTACAGGCCGTATGTACACACTGCACTAAATACATGTTTTACCACACACAGGACACACCTTTACTCTGCCCTAAGTACTGTTTGTATTAAAGAATGGTTCTTTGTGCTGAATATTTGTCAACTCAAGACAAGATTCTGTGTCTGTCTGTGTGTCTGTGTCTGTGTCTGTGTGTGTGTGTGTGTGTGTGTGTGTGTGTGTGTTTCATTTCTTTCCCTCCACAGCTTTGCCTAAAGAGTACATGAGAATCGGCAAAGCCTTCCAAAACCTTTCTGCCGTCTTCAACAGCAGTGGATACCAAGGTACAACAATAAAACAATGAATACAAATATGCGGTCAAATGTTTATTTGAGGGACACCTTTGTAATCATCATAACAGCAGAAGTAGATGCAATTTCCTATGCAACCATTCATTATGTGGAAGTATGTTTTAAAACAATTTGGTACTCAGATACGTTTCAACCCCTTCTCTGCTGTAGGTGAGTCAACTCTGACTGATGCCATGACGGCAGCAGGCAAGACATATGAGGAGATAGCTCAGATGGTGGCAGAGCAGGTTGGTACTGTGATCTAGAAACCTTTAGTGTTTCCTTCATGTGTTTGTTATTCTCACCCAAACAATCTATTCTTTTACTGCTCATGCCTTAAAATTCACCAAAAGTCCTGACAGGGCTGTTGAAAATACTGCACTTGTTTTTTTCACGAACAAGGCAGTGGAGCAGAACTTGAAGGCCTCTGTTTCCTCAAAACGTCTTTTGAGTTTATTTTAGACCTGTTTGTCAACTGCAGTGTTTAGGGTTCACAGTATTTCACAATGTCTTTGAACGTTTCCTGCTCGCAGTTAGTGTTTACATCCTGGTTGTGGCGTTTTTATTGACCCCTTTAACCCAGCGTCCTCTACGTGAAATCTGTATCTGTAAAGGAAGAGGCCACTAGCAAACCTCTCTCTAGGATAGCATGAATCTTGTTTTAACCCACTAACCGTATTTGTGGCTTTTCTGACCGTGCTGTGTAGTCTGATTTGGTGTGGTGTGTAATAAAATGAAACTTGGGCCTTTTTTGATGTCCCAGCAGCTTCCAGAGGGACGATTCATCTGGTAAGCTTAAGCTGCTCCAGACACTTTTTGTCAGTGCTACTGTGGAATTGTTGGTTTTAGTTTAGCTATTGTTATATTTTGGACATGGATTCATGTTAAGAGCCAAAAGTCCAAAACATTGCAGCATTCCATTGATAAATTCAAGCATTTTCTTCTGGTCAGAATCTGCTCTACAAACTTGGATCTCCATTGTTTAGGCATTAGTCTTTTTTTAAGCCTTTAGGCAGTTGTGTTAAAATTAAACTTTGAGAAGTTACTTCTGTGTAATCCTGTTTCCCTGTGTTCTTATCACTTTTTTAGATATGTGTTATTTCCTGTTTTTGATTTCAGGTTATATTTATATGCTTTTGTCTCTGTCTGTGCTCCCTTTACAGCCCAAGAAAGACTTGCACTTCGTCATGGAGACCAACAATGAATATAAGGGTCTTCTTGGATGCTTCCCGGACACCATCGGAGTCCACAAGGTACACTGGGAAATAGGAAAGGTTTATAAGAAAGCACATTTTCTTCAGGGGTAAACTGTTTCTGCTGCTGGAGCCGGTTGCACCAGCTGCTCTTACATTCAAGCTCAGCCTTAGTAGTTTTTACTAGGTAGAAAAAGACATATTATTCTCTACGTATTCACAAATAAGAAAATTTTATAAGAATCTTACCTACTTTTACGAAGCAATGACAAGTTTAATATAGTATTGATTTGGAAAATATGTTACAGCTAATGATGCTACATTTCCTATGTACATATTTGATTGCTTTTGGTTAGAAAGCGTCACAAGTGTTTCCTAGCAGCAGCCAATTAACACAAGTTATTAAAGTCTGCACTAGCTCAGACATTCCTAAAGCCTAATAGTGCAACTCAATTTAGTGAACCACTAGTTTAGAAATGAGCTTGTAGTTGTTTAGAACTCAGTGAGTCAGAGTCCAGAGGAGTCACAATATAGTGAACGTGTACTACTGTCATTTAGCTTCTTTTTTAATTGCATCACCTTATCTGGTTGCAGGTGAGTTAAATGGTATTTTGTCTTCATACTATGTCACTGAAGACATTGCGTTGTCTGCCTATTTTTCAAATTCTTGCAGGCAGCCCTAGAAAAGGTGAAGGAGGCCGACAAGTTGGTGGCCACCAGTAAAATTACCCCTCAGGACAAAGTCACCATGGCTAAACGAGTCAGCACCATGTCATACGCATTACAAGGTAGCACACTCACTCAGGAAACATTTAAGCAGTGGAGTTTATCTACGTATCAAATCTGATATCTGGTTTATCCCCTTGTCTCCCACAGCTGAGATGAACCACTTCCATAGCAACCGTATCTACGACTACAACAGGGTCATGCAGTTGTACTTGGAAGAGCAAGTCAAGTTTTACGAGACGGTAAAGCATTTTTATCGACCATCCATCAGCGTAAATTGGAGTCTGTAACAGCCTGTCCTTTTTGTTGCCTTATTACCTGCTGAGCAGTCACATAGTGCTCACCAGCCTCTGCTTTTGTATTCAAGCCCATTTTTCCCTTGTCTGAATCTACAGATTGCCGCAAAGCTGAGACAAGCACACAGTCAGTTCACAACAATGTGAAAGCAATTGCCTTCAGTCTCGCACTACAAGTCAAGAAGAAGTTAAAACCCGGAAAACATCCCAAATATTCTTTCTTAAACTGCATCCTTTTCCCTGTCTTTAATTTAAATTTCACTTCTCTTGCTTTTACCTCATCTCTTCTCTCTTTACTGCTCGTGCGAACAGTCTCAGCTCATGGCGTTACTTTCGTCTCAGAAGTTTATGAACAGTTAATGAGCATGTGCAGCAGCTGAAAAGTCTTTTAGAGCTGTAAATGATAGCTGAACAAGACACACTTGTGACATACACACCCTTTCCTCTGTCCAAGGTCTGCAGCTTGTGACACCGAAGTAAACACCGGGAATTGCTATATTGCGTTGAGTTTCTCTAATGTGGTGCAGCAGTTTTGTACAGCTATAAGTGACAACATGCCTTTGCTCACATTACATCTCCGTATTTTAAAGCAATACTCAATGACGCAGTTTTTCATTTTTCCAGGTTAGAAATAGTAAAGGATAAGATTTACATGCGTTGTCTGGACAGTGATGTAGTGATATACTGAAACCAAAAAACCAAAGCCTCCTTCCCTTCTGTCAAGAGGACAGCAGGGGGTGTTTGAATTTTGAATGCAGCATTTGCAACAAATCTGAGCTTTACCGTTTTTTTTCTCAAACAATATTTTGAGACCTTTTTCGCATTATTACCGTTATCATTTGAGAGAGCCCTAACATCTTCATGAAAAAGCATTGGGGCATTCCTTTTATTAACCCAAGTCTTGGAAGAGTTGTCAAAGGCAGAGTGTCTCCTCTGCATGTCCACTGCTGGCAGTCCCTCCCCCCCTTTCACCCTGCTCTTCCTCAAGAGCCAACAGGAAGCTCAACTTCCTTCCCGACTTGCCCCTTTGGGGAAAATAGAAATATTGACCCCAGCATGCGTCCCGTGACACTGCAGTTTCATTTCAGGAAAGACAAAATGTGGGGGATAAATGATTTTCAGTTTGGGTTAATTATATTAAGAGTTTGACATTAACGCCAAAAGTCAATTAAATAATGCCTTCCTCCTCCTCACTACCAGTTCTCCCGAAGTATATGTGTCCCTTATTTTTACTGGATTATAGTGTTTTATATGAAGGTGTAACAGCCTAGTTATCTGTTAAAATCTGTACTATCAAAAGAGTTTGGGACAGAGCCGTGGATTATGTCATGCATGCAGTTTTGCTTTTGCTTTTCACAACCCACTTTTCAATCAGTCTCTAATCTTGTTCACTCTGTTTTCTTATCACTTGATACATGAAAAAATATATATACGTATATGTATATGTATATATATATATTCTATCTAACCTATCAGGTGCTTCTTGTCATTGAGATACTATTTTATGTATAGGCGTATTTGCAATAAAGTCTAACTCAAAGAGGAGCAAACTTTCATTTTGATTTATTAAACAGTTTGTACTCATTGGGAGTTTGTAAGTTTGTGTGTGTGTGTCTGTCTGTGTGTGTGTGTGTAGGGTTAGTTAATCAATTTGCTCATGCATCAGATGCTAGATCTAGGGGCGGTTACTTTTTCTACTCTGTTGCTGTTTTAAGCGTAATACTTCACACTGTGTGTGTGTGTGTGTGAGAGAAAGAAACCTTGTCTTGTTCTCTGCACAACCCACAAATCACTGACTTACTCACAGTAAAGCCCTTATTTGCTCGGCAGATTCGTGTGTAGAGATGGAAGGGAATGAGAATGAGTTGGTAGCCTGTGCGAAGGGTCAAAGAGTGTGTTTGTGTTTGTAACTGAGGAAGTGAAAGAGCCCGCTTACCCCACATCCAGCTCTGGGCCCCCATCGCGTGCAGCTGGATGTGCAGGCCACATAACGTAGAGATACACAGTAAAGGCATTCTCATGTTATTTTTGAGTATGTGTTTTAGGGTGTTTAGGGCTTCATTGGAGTTTGGATCACTCCTTCCAGTTTTAACAGATTATTTTTTAAATAAAAATACTCAAACTCTAAGATGTCGTTAAACATTTATAATTCTGTATCCTTTGGCCTACGGACTTTACATCTGCTCAACACATGCCTGCTATGTTGACACACACTTGCCAATAGGCTAAAGTTCTGTGGAAACCCATGCGTGAAGTTATTTGAATGTAAGTAACACTTACTGGATGCCGCAGATAAAAAGTAGTGTGTGTCTGTGTGTGTACTTTCAGATAGGAGGTATCTCTAATTTCCATCTGTCAGAAAAGTAGTGTCACATTTTGTATATATAGTGTTTATTGTAAAGTCCATACAGTATGCAAGTACACACACATCTTCTCTGCCTGACCCTAGACTGTGATACAGTAGAACGTTTTTTTTTTAAATCAAAAGGGTTATTATATCTAATATAATTCAGTGTTCTTATGTTCTGACTTATTATATTAATAAAACCCTTTTTATTTCAATAAACATTTTACATAATGGATTAAACTCATAGTTGGCTGAAATGCAAAATGATTAAAATTGAATAATAGAGTAATCATAAATATGCAATAAGCACACATTCAATAAACAGTCACATGATCTTCCTGCCAGTTGCACAGGCCTCTTCTGTGAGCCTCGTATGTCATCTCATCGTACAAATGTACCTTGTTTTTGGCTGGGTTGCTATTAGTGTTGTAGGTGTCAAAGTAACAAACTAAAGGTAGAAAATATGGAAGAACTCACTTCCCTGTGGCTGAATGAAAAATGAGTGTGTACCAAAAAGAACTCTACAGTACAAAGTTTTTGTTTTCAAAAATATACAGCAGACAACGAGTCCAGAGTTTTGAGGATAATGAGCTTATCGACCACATCTGCACATACAGTGGTTTAAAAATAGCAGGAGAGAGGCCATTGTTGTATTTTCATAAGAGACAGCATTCCGTCCTTGATAAGCTCTGTCAAAAAACATCACTGGATGTCATCATCATCATCATCATCATCATCCTGGTGTCTCAGTGACAGGCCCATGTGGGCTGCTGTTGGGATTCTTCCTGGGTCCTAACCAACGTCATGGTCCCAGTGGTTCATGGTGACACCCGAGTTCGGAAAGAGTGTGGTCGGATCATCATGCTGACTTTGCGTAGGGAGTAATAGTCAGAGTCTCTCCAGGAGTACCAAACGATCCCATCAGGACCCAGCGGCCCCTGGCCTTTAGGGATGTAATGGCCTCCCTGCAGGATAAGGAAGTAGTAAACAATCTCATGACTTTAAAATTACAGTGAATCAATCAATGCCTTTGTCACTGGATCCTAAACTTTTTACCAGACAGGAGGCAGTTGGTCAAAATAGGCAACTTGGTCAAAATGGGTGTGGGTTGCTCTATTCTCTCTACACCAATGACTGTGTGTCCAGTTATAATAATGTTAAAATCTTCAAATATGCTGATTACAAAACAGTAGTAGGGCAGATTAGTGACAGGTGTGAGTGTCACTCAAGTGGCAACCTTAGAGGTATGGTGAAAGAGGAACAACCTATTTTTAAATGCTAACTCAACAAAGGAAGTAATCATAGATTTTAGGAAAAACAGGTAAGTTTACTTCCTTTTATCATGGATGACCAGGCAGTGGAGAAAGTGTCAAGTTTTTTATTTCTTGGCACCAATATATCTCAGTCCCTGAAGTGGGAGGTCAACACCAATCTCATTATAAGCAAAGCCCACCAGAGGCCTCCGTTTCTGTGTTTCTCAAGAAGTTTGGTGTAGCTAGGGATGCAGAGCTTCAGTTTTACAGAGCAACATTGGATAGCGTGCTAGTCTTCTCCATCACTGTCTGGTATGGTAACTCCACCTCTTCAGACAGGAAGCAGTTGGAGAAGGTGGTGCAGACCTCATCCAAAATTATAGGACATGCCATCCCATCTAGCACAGAAAGTACTACACAACCCCTCCCACCCTGCTAGATCCCTTCTCCAACTACTGCCCTCTTGAAAGAGAGTTCAAAGTCTCAGGTACGAACCCTCCCGCTTTTTTAATAGTACTTACCCTGGCACTATTAGGCTCCTTAATGCTCAGGCACCTTGCAGAGTAAGCCTGTATTAAATGCACCTTATTCAAATGAACTTTATAGACTCCACAATACACTATATGGGAAGTTGCAAGGTCTTTACAGCTTTTAACTGGTTTAAATGACTGCATGTGTGATTGTCTGTTATGTACTGTACGTTCCTGTGTATGTACGGCCTTTTTAAATCTGATTGGCACCAAAACAAATTCCAATCAACTGTGTTGACATGGCAATAAAGTATTAAATTGAACTTGAAGTATTGAACTTCGATCTCCCCTATGATTAATTTTAAGTAATGACGCAGTTGCTTTTAGCCACAGAGGACACAGAGGATTAAAAAGAGGTAGTTTTATCTTGTCTTGATTTTCTGAGTGCGAAAGTTGCCGGACAACACCAGTTTCTGACCATAGCTACACTGGGAAATACAGAGAGAGTTTTGTGTAGCTGATAGTCCTAATGAGTTTTATTTCAACTGGCAATGGCTTGCATGTAACAGATGTTCATTAATGTAAAAAGGTTACGCACTAAAGCTTTAAAAGTATTAAATAAAGTCATGGCTATCTGTGTATATTTACCCTGTAGTAGACGCCATTAAGGTTGGCGTAGAAGCACTGGTTGTACCACCAACCACCGTGGGAGATCTCAGCACAGATGTTGCCACTGTCTGGCGTGCTGAAGGCCTGCTTGTCGTGGTACCAGCTAAAAGAGTCTTGCACTGTCCCACTGAAGCCTGACACATGGAGACGGTACTGATGCTCCTCATCTTCCACACTGCCCACACACACACACACACATGCAGAGGAACAGTAGGGAAATGATGCAAGAGGCAGAGCATGTGTTTGTCAAATATTTTGCACTTGTGCGTGCCACCGACCTGAAGCTCTGGTAGAGGGCATGTTTGTGATGGTTGCTCCAGTCCTCCAGGTCGATGCGGAGGCTGTAGTCTCCCTGGGTGCTCAGGTCATGTATGTGGTTATTGCCCAGCCAGAACTCTGAGTGCAGGTCGCCAAAACCGTCCCTGTAGTCCCTCCAGTTGCGGTCAAAACTCAATGAGCCATCAGCACGCCGCTGAATCACAGTCCAGCCACCACCTGAGGCATAAAGAAGGTATGGCTATTGGATGAGAACGCGTACACTATGTGATGTCTGATGGGTTGTTGGACTTGCTCCTATCTGGCAAAAGGAGGAATACAGGTGGAGTGCATCACAGCAAACTTGGAGCTGATACTCCAGGTTGGGTTTTGTGCGTTGATTGAACTGGATTGAAATTCAGCTTGAGTTTGCAGTTTGCCAACTTTCTACCCTTGTTTTGATTGTGTATGCAACTCACCATCTGTGTCCATGTCACAGTAGACCTCCACAGGCATGCCAGCCATTGATGGCACCACTGTATAGAGACCTGATCTCCTCACTCCATTGTAGTAGATGGAAGCACAGTCTATGGGACAGTTCCTCACATGCTGAATCTCTGAGGGAAGAGAATGTGAGACCGGATGGATTGGGAGTAAATCAGCAAGAGGAAATTGGTGCCCTCTGCTGGGAGATCGTCGCAGGTGAGAGTACATGTACTGTATATTTCTGAGAGTGTACCTGGGTGCAGAGCTTCCTGAGCACTCATCAGCGGGCTGGGACGGACGATGTTGACCGAGCACCCAGGGCTCCTTTTTACTTTATCCACCAAAAGTGTGACATTATGGAGTTGGTTCTTAACAGAAATGCAGTAAAAAAATGTGAACAAGCAGTGCACTTAAGTTGTAATGTTTCTGTTCCTTAAACACTGAAATTGAAATAGTACTACTAATGAGTTTACCTGGAGGTCTAGGATCAGAGTGCCCTGTAGGTGCAGCAGGGTGGTGGCTTCGGTATAGTGATGCTCCAACTCTTGAAAACGCTGCTCCAAGGAGTTATTCAAGTGGTTCTTCCCTTCACTCTGACACCATACATAAAAATATCCAAACAAAACATGGGCGTTACCTGAGAACTGTGTAAGTAACCGTTAAAAATGGGGTAAAAGAAGAGAACTTGAACCAGGCCTATACATGATTACTACATTTTTCTCCCTCTGCCTACCCTCCAGACCAAAAGCACGGGCCCTCTTTTATAAACTTAAAGTCAGACACTTCAGTGTGTAGTCTATTCCTAGTCTTGACATGGAGGATAACACTAACTCCCATTACCACAAACCCTGGAGCCCTCACTCCTGTGCCCTGCTCTCGTGTATAACACACAAAACACATGAACCCTATTTATCGCCTTTTGTCCAACTGAGAGTCTCTGTTTGTGTAGGCTTCCTGCCTGAGACGCATGAAGCAACACGTGGAAGAGTAGGAGGCCAATCCTGTTAGTGACTAAGGTCAAGGACATGCTGGGGGGGCGGAGAAGCCAGCTTGATGACCAGGCACTACATTACAGTGCAGAACTGTTTCCTGTACAGTACTAAAACACAGCTCTGGATAGTATTTGTTATTCGCAGTGACAGTTCCATTAAATTGCAAAGCACGATTTTAAACAGCTACTCAGTGTATACTCAGAACACATTCAAAAAAACGTCCTCCTTTGAAATGAAAGAAGATTGTTTCCATTAAACCACGTCCAAGACTTATTTGATCATGATATTTGAAACAGTTATGTCTGAAATGTCTCTCTACCAAAAGGCCAGAGGCAGAGAGAATTAAAAAAAAGTTTACATTTACCAAAAAGTCTGGCTCTAAAAAGACAGGCCTATAGTTAATGCTCCCCTCACACACACACAAACACACACACACACACACACACACACACACACACACACACACACACACACACACACACACACACACACACACACACACACCAATAAGTTTATTTCCCAAATGAGTTAAACAGGTATATTCTGTCACAGTCCTGTCCAGTCTGGAAAAAAAGTAGCAGTCACATTGTCACAACATCCGGTGAGCTGCAGGTGGACTAAAGCAAGCGCTCAAAGCAGTTGAAAGGATTGTTGCTGATAGTTGACCCAGCTCTGCTAAGTCGATGCGGAGCTCTCACCTGCAGCTCGAGGACTCTGATGCGGTGTCTGTGGCCCCTTAGCTCCTCCTGAAGCTCTGAGATGGTCTCCTTCAGCGTCACGATCTGCTGCTTCCTCTCCTCATTCTCATGCAGCCAGTAGGAAACCTCGTCTGTGCAGCGAAACATATCCGGGCATTTCTGCTCGTCCAGCTGAGGCAGCGTGGCCACCAGCCGACACATCCCATCCCTCATCACCTGTTAGATGACAAACAACTTCTAACTTCCAGACCTGCTGTTGCTTAATAGTGTCCTAATATCTGTTAATACAAAATGTATCTACAGCCTCCAATAGACCTGTTGTGAGGGGGATTTTCTCTCTGGCAAATCAATTATTTCCACTGTGTGGAATGTGTCACATTCAAGGTTTAACTGCAGTATGTTTTTTTTTATTTTCAATGTTTCAAACCAGCCACAAGCTGATCTCATGCTTTCAAACCTTTGTGCTGGTCAAATACTTTATTTTGCAGCTTAATTAGTGCTGATATCACATGTCATATCATGCCTGTATAGAGTACATCTTGGTAAATGTATAGTCATAGATCTTTACTATACTATACATTGACAGCTATCTCTCTGATATGCCTATGTTTATGAGGCCAGTGTGCAATGTTGCAAGTCTAGAAACAGGGCTTTTTAAATGGCAACATTCTAATGAAATACTTTGATTTTATTATTAAATTTGCTGTATTAGACTAAACATACATTCCTATCTGGTTATTCCATTCATTAACTGTTTCTAAATAGATTTTCCAGAAATTTGCTCTAACCCTGATACATTTCGAAAATGTTACAAACGATTTTCATGTTACAGACGATTTTCAGGATATCCGTATCACCTAACCCTGTTTACAATAAAAACACGGCTGCCTCTGGTTTTTGGCAGACGATCCTACCAATGCAGGGACAGTATTTAAAGACATCATTCTGGCCTAGTTGATGGTCCCCATTATCATTCTAGGTGATTTTACGATTACAATATTAATTAAAAACATATCCTTAGTTTATAAAATAGAATATGATGCGATGCTGAAGATTAAACTACTCAACTTTCCAACTGCATTTGTTAACTCAAGATCCCTCCTATTTCACTTGTAGACCATTGGAGGGGACCTGAGCCATAGGTTGGTAACTTCTGGACTACTCTACCTGCAACATGACCAACTACATTAGTAAAATACTTCTTGATATATCATTAATACCCATTTAATAATGTTAACATATCAGTCACAGGGGCCAAATTGCAGAACACAAACTTCTCCCACGGCTGTCTCGCATGTTTAGTTATATATTTCTGGCAGAGCATTACATTCATGAAGTTCTTTCTGATTCCAGCAGAGCTGAGCTGCAATTTCACACCGCTGACACATCTCTGGAGTAAAAGGAGGAAACAAGCTTGAGAACAACACTTTGACTTGTAGCCTGTATTCAAGTAGTATGTAATTACCTGGTTAGTGTACTCCCCGCACTGGGATCCCCCGCCAATACGAGTGGTAGTGTTCAGGTCGTCTGCTTGGGCCTCAGGGAGCAACACGATGAGGATACAGAGAGCAGAGCACACGCTCCAGCCAGGAGGGTTGGTTAAGGACAGAAGAGACATTGCTGCCGCCCACTTAGTCTGTCCCTGCCTTGTCAGTGAGAGCGACGGGACACGGGAGTGTGTGCTTCACCATGTGAGGCTCTGATGGCTCTTCCTACCGGGAAGGAAACTGAGAAAAATCAGTGTATTATGCTCCTACAATAGAGTTTTGTCTAACTCATTAAGCCACCAAGATGAATTTTTCTCTCTGTCTCTTACAGTGCACACTACTTTCTCTCAGTAGAACTAATAGGACACAAACAAAAGTGAGATTAATTAAGAGGAAGGTGATCTTGTCAGTTTATTACATTAGTGTGTCCTCAAGTAACTTAAACACACACAAGCTTGCGTCACTTGCTCTTAAAGCCAAACTGAGGTTTGGATTTAATTAAGCTTAATTAGGAGGCAGGTTAATAGGTATATGGTGTGTTCTGTCTAAGTCTCGCTCAAAAACACACACAAATGAACAGATATCATGACATGTACTGTACTATTGTACTGTCCCAGAAAATAGATTTCTTGAATCACTTTTGTCTTGTAGCAAATGTAGATAAGGTGGTGTACTCACCCCAGTTACAGACCATCTTCTATCCCATTCCCGGCCCATTTCAGGCCGAGGGGTTCTCTCCATTGTCCTCCTATCCTTCTCTATGTGTCCTCCTGTATTGCTTTCTCTCTCTCACTCTGTGTGCCTCATGCTTATCTTCTGTCCCTCTCTCTCTCTCCCCCTCAGTGTAGATATCTTAGTCCCATAATCCACCTCTAAGAGGATTCACAACGCCTGAGGGATGAAGGACGGCAAACAAGTAGGGAGGCATAATAAAATTATCGGTATTTGGGAAATAAGAGAAAAGGCCACACAATCTCTACAAAATGCTTTTCTAATTTATTGGCAATAACCATATTCTTTCAAGATGCAACTTAAGTACAAAAGAACTTGACATCAAATGGAAGATATACTAAATTGGGTTTTCATGGTAATATTTGTAATGTTGTGAGGAGTAACATAAGTGTGTTATAGACATACAGAGTCCTCAAAAATGAAATACCAATATAAATTAAAAATAAACATAGAAAAAAAGAAATAGAGTCAGTGCGGTTCATTAAATTTGAATTGAGATGGAATACACCCATCAACAAATTGCCAACTCCGGGAACCATCACCTTGTCGTGGTGGAGAGGTTTGTGTGTCCCTATGAACCTGAGGGCTGTGTTGTCTGGAGCTGTGTGCTCCTGGTAGGGTCTCCCTGGGCAAAGTGGTCTCAGGTGAGGGCCAGACAAAGAATGGTTCAGAACCCCATGAGTGAGCGAGGCAGAGAGGGAGTGACCCAGGGCCCTCCGTCTGGAGCCAGGCCCAGACAGAGGCCTGGTGTCCGGGTTTGCCACAGAGCCCGGACGGTCACAGCCCGAAGAAGCTACGTGGATACTGGATAAGCGGATGAAGATGGATGTATGGACAAATTCCCAACACACATCAGCACCTAAATAAGTTTCATCTACAGGCACAATAGTCCTGCTCAAAGCTAGTCATAGCGAAGGCTGGTGTGAGTCAAAGTATGAGGGGTGCTGATCCTATTACAGTAGCCAAGCTGCTTTTTACATCTTTTTACTCTGGACTATGGCTCAGCATACATGGTCTCTTTGTTAAAAGAAAAAAAAATTGAAACACTGTTGAAAGCCAGATGATTTGGTTTTATAGAATTATAATGAAACAGCTATTTTATAACATTTTCTAAATCAAAAAGTTCCTAATGTGACTGAACTATGTCAATTCACACACAAAACACTGCGTCAGGGAACTATGGAGCCTCTGCAGAGAAGTCTGGGCAGCCATCTTCCTGCTATTCTCAAAGGACTCTGCACATCACACACAAGATAGGGCAATGCAACCTGGACAAAGCATTCCAAATGTAATGCATACACAATGTTCACATATACACTCTTGGAAATAATAATAATTTACAGTGTTTTGTGTGTACAGAAATTACAATTTACACTCTGTTTTTGTTAGTAATCACTACACACAGGCCTGAAATGCACAAACACGCTCGGGTCCTACTCATGCACAAACGGAGAGATGTCAGAGTGAGTGGGCTGCCATTGCTGGTTGGGTGGATACAATGCCTTGTTCAAGAGCACCTTGCAGTGCCCAGTTGGTGAAGTAGCATCTCTCCAGCCACCAATCCACCATTCACTACATCACTTTCATTCCATACTTGAGACTTGAACCAGCAACCCTCCAATTCCCAACCCAACTCCCTACAGTCTGAGTTACTGCCACCCCTAAATGTAAAACATTCCTCAAAAAATGTTTTCCTGTTGTACTTGCTGGTGTCTGCTGTAAGCATGTTAGAGAAGACTGTGTGTGAGGCCACATGGTGGCACCATGTCACAACTTAATTACCTGCTGGCACTTGACTGTGGTGAGAATAAGCTTCCCTACTGAAGTGCAAAAGAGAGACAATACAGACAAAATATAAGTCGACAGAATTAAAGGACAAGAAAGGCTGCTGCTTCTTTCTGACAGGAGACAATGAAGCCAGAAAAGAGCAGGAGGCTTAAAGTCTGCTAACGTGATGGAAAGTGGAATCTTGGTGCCAGAGGCAAGCACTCCAAGGCTGTTTAGACGTATGGTACGTTTAAAGAGAGAAAGAGCAATCCTCATTACATTTGAGTCCAGTTTTTATTCTATAAGGAAACTCAATTCACAAAACATTATGGTGCTAATTAGGCATTTTTGTGTCAGAAAATAAATCATGATCTATCTGAGCCCATATTAGAGTCATTCATCATCAAACTATAAATTAAAAAAAAATTTACAACACAAATATTTCATCAATACATTTACATTAATGGACATTGTGTTGGATAAACTACTGTTGCCCTTGACCGTGCAGCAACAGATTCCCCTTGAAAGGCTTGTAACAGCAGCACAGGAAGAGCAGGAGCTCTAAAGTAAGCAAACTGACTCATTAATGTCACAAACAGTGTTTTTCCACTACATGGTACCTCCTGGACTCGCTTCGACTGTACTCGCCATTTTTGGTTTTCCATTACAAAAAAAGTCCCTGGTACCTGCTGACAGGTTCTTTTTTTAGTGTGTCCAGTATTTAAGCCAGCAGGTTTTCTTTTGTAGTTGCTGCCTCCAGCTTCTTCTGAAACTAAATTTGTCTTCCGTTTGTGGCAACAGCCAAATGCTGAGAATGACAACCAGCCATGCTCGCCTCATGCTCCCATGAGATGGTACTTATCTGCAACAGAAAAAGTAGGACGGGGCACCGCGGTCGAGTCCAGCAGGTACCATGTAATGTAAAAACACCATTACACTGCAACTATCTAAAGCTGGCCAACATAAGATACTTGTCGTATCACAACAGTTTAAGCAGGAAAACCTGCCAGCATTTTAAATTGAACAAGGATGCCTTACTGCTCATGAATTCAACTTCACATTTAAAAAAATAAATTGTGTTTCTTCTCTCAAAAGTAACAATCTCTTGTTTTAAAGACACAAGTGGAAATGTGCAGGTAAGTCAGTCTGGCTCGTTAGTCCTTTTTATTATATTTTTACATTATTCACCACTTCTAATACAGCCCTTTGAAATTACTTTAAGTCTGTGACTAGTTAATTAATGAAAGTTATAAATTATTTGTTGTGTAAAAAAGCAAGTTAACATTTGTTATGACATTGAGTGGCTTCTTTTAGCAAAAGATGAGGCTGGGGGATGGTTGACAGGATGCAGGACAGGTGCTGATGGTTTCAGAAGGAGGTGGGAGGTGTTTCAGGCCGTGTGTTGGGAACTTGTCGTGTGTGTAGATCATGATGAACAGAGCGGACGAGCACAAACTAGTTTGAACTTATTTAATGACCTTTTGATGAAAGGGTGATGCCAGCATCCACCCAGAGACCAAGCACGTGTAACTAAGAGACACATGTCCATCACGCAGGGTGAAACAACTGTCACTAAAAGGGAAAGCAACTGTTGTTACTGACACTGCATTTGAATGTAAATATGTCTGAGAAATGTGTTCCCTAGAAAAATGTACTACTTTATATGCATGTATATATATATGTGTGTGTGTGTGTAGTTTAGAGAAAAACAATAGTTATACAAATCCAGTGTACTGTTATCTAAACTCTGATTCAACACAACTTGCTCTACATTTACTGAACTAAATCAGGAGTTGAGCCCTCTCCAGTGTCTACAGTCACAGTGACTGGAATATTAATTTTGTGGAAACAGAAAGACAAGCTTTTTCATTCTTTATAGAATTCCCGTTATGTCTCACACACATACTGATGGGTGATATATCAAAAAGAAAAATCAACAAGCAAAGAAACATGAGGTATGCAGATGTTTCCACACACGGCACGGGTCACTGGATGGCTTGATCAGTATGAAAACGATGATGCCATTGCCTCTGCAGTAACCACATTTCAACCCTATTGAACACAATGGAATTTCAGACGAGCGCTCATCAAAACACCAAATAAAGAATTAGATTTGAAATAGAATAGCAGTTAATCACCCAGTAGCATTGCAGAGAATTGGATGATCTCTGGCACGGAGCATTAAAGGTGTTTTGCCATTTGTAGTGGTCGGCCACTTTTAGGTTTGTTTTATCCTTTATTTTTTTCCTCATATGTCGACGCATCGTCACCAGTCTTTATTTGCGTCCTTGTTTGCAGCCAGTTGTAAAAGTCCCAAATTTTGATTTGATGAGTTCTTCCTGGAAAAAACTATGTAATTTTGTGATAATCATGAGGAAGATTGAAATGTCCTTAAAAGCACTGCCACATTAAACAGAATTAAATAGTGTTTGCCAATGAACAAATGTCACATTTTCTGCCATGCACTAAACAAAAGGCTCTCTAGGTTACACTGGCAGCTAATTGGAATGGATTAATTGGAATTGTTCAGATTAAACATTGTCTCTTTTTTCCCTTACCGAACACTTTTAAGAAATTAAAGACCAAAAGTCATGTAAGTATGCACACAGTGTGTGTACTCTTTTTGTAAAGTTTAATTTGCATGTACATAAATCCAACAGCTAATTCTCCTGCCAATGTGGTCGTTATTGAGATTACAAAAAATGTACAGATGAAGAACCAACAGCACTGTGCTTTCATTCTCCCTCATACTAAACACACACAAACACACACACACACACACACACACACACACACAGAGAGAGAATAACCATGCATTTCAAGGTCTAGCTTGAAGCTTCTGGCTGTAATAAATCTGAGGAGACACCAGACTTCATCACTGTACTCCTCTTTGTATCGTGTATCATGTCAACCTCATTGCCTGAATGCACCACAGTACTACAGTACACTACTTGAGGGTTTGAACTACAGTAAATGAAAGGCAGAAACAGTTACTGGAGAAGAGGTGGCGTAGATAAACACAGACGGGTTCTTTCTTTGTTGATAACAGCTTCAGGTATCGTCTCCTGAGGTTGGATCCAATGGATCAGTCAGTGTGCAGTGTGTGCTGGTGCTGGTGCATTCTATTTGGTAACTAGTGTGGTACTACTAACTGTTACTGACAAGTCAAATACAGAAAAGTCGTAACCCGCCATTTTTCTAACCAAGCTTACTGTAAACGCAATACCTGTTTCTGCCTCACCCGTTTAAATTTACAGATAATACAAGTCATTAGAAGAACATTTACACAGACAACAAAGCATCAATAAATTCTATTTCCACATTATAATCTCCTCCACTGCCCCTCTGAATTTAGAAGAAAAACCTGAGGGCTTCACCTTCACCTTCCTCTGCAGTGAGCACTAATTACAGTGCACTTCAGAAACATCACGGCTCCTCATTTACCATGTTAATTGCGTGTTGGCAGATTCATCAAGCACACAGCTGCTTGTCTCATTGCCTTGCCTGAAGGAGACCTAACCTTTAGCTTCACATTGCAGCGTGGAGAAGTACGTAAACTCATATCTTCTGAATTATACAGAATGCACTATGCAATGAACTGTGGCTGTAATCAATTCAGATATTTACAGAGGAGTGTCTTGTTAGATATGTCAAAATATGTCATCAAAACACCAATAACATCTTGGAAATTAACCTTTTCTTATAACATGGTACATTATTATTTATTTTATTGGTCACATGCATAACAACTAGCCTATGTCATTTATCCAGCTACCCGTGTCTCCAGAGAACACAGCCACATTGACCTCTGCTTCACAGGACAGTAACAGCATTTCACACATACAGTGGTGCTCATCTGCCAGACCGCAGGGAGTACAAAGTGTGTGTGTGTGTGTTTGTGGACAGGTTTGACAGACAGGTTTGTAGACAAGCAACACTGGCTTCACACATTATGTCAACACAGTCATTTTAACTCAGCGTCGACGTTGATTGAGTGCATAGAATAGGGAAAGACACTTGCAAGAAAAAAAAAAAAAAGTGTTTGATTTTTTCTGTTATGTGTTGAGTGGTTTGACTTGGACTGGTGTGTCCCTGGAGTAAGAGATGGGTCCTTAAGATGAATGGAGTTTTATTGTTAGCATTAAAGTCAACCTTTTTTGCAAATTACTCTTGAAACCTCTCTGAGAGAGGAAACAAGTAACACAGACCAAAAATGACTAAACAATAAATTTAGATCATCAAAGGGTTCAGATTCCATATACCGCTGTCAAAATGAACAAAAGAAAAACATGATTAACTGAATTTCCTTTGATTTATTACTGTTTGCAGAGTGATTTAGCCATGTTTTCTAATCAATTCTCAAACATGGAAAGCAGAGATTTTTTTTTTTAACCTTGATTTGAAATGAACAAAGATAGACATTTATTTATTGATCCCAGTAAACTCGTTTTATCCTAATGTGTTCAGTGGAGAAGCTCAAAAGTTCTGACGAGATAGCAGATAACACTTCTCCAGCTGTTTTTCATCCTTATGCCAGATGTTCCTGTTCAGCCGTGCAATTTGCTCTGACATGAAGAAAAAACAAATTAACTTACATATAGTTTAATTTAGCAGTTGCATCTCTTACAAAGAAACTGTTTCAATAAGTTTAGTTTTTTCTTTGGAGTTCTCTGGAAGAAGTTCAAATCAAGAGCAACAGGACAAGACATTTTTACAAGGAGTGCACAGCCATGATAGCAGCTCTGTGAGACTATGTCACATAGTCTCACAGAGCTGAGACTATGTGCTTTGAGCTGAACAGAAACGCTAGAAAGCTTTCATTGTGATGTTTCGTATATTGTTTACTATGTTCATTGTCTAAGTTTAGCATTTTAGCATGCTGATGTTTTCTTATTTGCACTTAACACAAAGTACAGCGGAGGCTGATGGGAATGGCTAATGGCTATTTGGTAATAAACCAAAGTACTGAACGTATTAAAAAAGGCATCCCCAAAATGATTACAGTTAATCCTGAGGGGGATGTGAATGTCTGTACCAAATGTCAAGGAAATCCATCAAGTAATTGTTGAGATATTTAAATCAAAACCACAAATGTTGACCTCATGGTGGCGCTTTAGAAAAAGTCAAGGTATCAGAAGATTTTGTAGGTTTTTATCCTCCGGGGACCATGACTGGCTGTACAAAACGTCATTGCAATCCATCCAAAAGTTGTTGAGATTTCAGTCTGGACCAAAGTGGTGCACAGATCAAACCACAGACACTGCTGTTCCCATAGCCACGTGGCTAGCGTAGCTAAAAATACAGCACCAGTGGGTCCTGAACAACCACATCTTGTTCTATGATTCTTATAAATTTGTTGTTTATAACTACGGCTATTACAAACTCTAATCTAAAATTAGATAGAGTACTGATTGAATGAGACAGCTGTTGTTTTCGTCGCCACTTGATTCCCCTTGTGTCCTTGTACCCTCTGGCCAGCTGTAGCATGGGGACACTTAAAGATCTAACAAGACATGAGCAACACCACACACATGCACACATATTCTGCCTGCAAGGGACTCTAAAATACACACCCTTTGTATGACCCGTATCACAAAGACAGATAATATTATTGATTTAATAATTGTAGAAACGATTGTGTTAGACCTCAGGCTCCTCAAGGTTTGAGTAGCAGCGGTTGAACTGTTGAGTCACAGCAAATTAGCCACCTGTTGTTGTAAACGATGTTACTCCACAGTGTCGTGTCTTGCTTTCTTCACCTAGGGCCAGAGCGGTTGAACTGCATGTTGTGTACTTGAACTCACCTTTACTCAAAATAATTAGCATGAATATTTTTGAGCCACATGTCTTTGACATTTTTTCATGTATTCACAGCACGTGAAGCTAGTTCCCAGAGGAAGGAAGTGCTGAATGAATGTTTTATGAATGTGGAGCCTCTCTGTGTCCTTCCTCTCACCCTGCTGATGACCTAAAAAGGGACTGAGGTTTTACTTCAACATCTATAATTATTCCTACTCTTCAACTGATTCTCCTGATTATGGAGAAAAGATAATGGTCAATCACAGCAATGCACACACATATTCACCGATGATGGGTGAAGTAAACCAATGACGTGTGACTGAAAAAGGGCACTGTGCAGCCTTTCACCAGCTCTTCTCTTCACTTCTGCATCAAATTGTGGTTTTCAGCTTTTTGATTTGTTAAAATGAGTCTCATTATTGATTTCAAGATCCACAAATAAAACCAAGATTTCCAAATGTGTGTGGGGATTTTGAGTAATTTGTAGGTATTTAAAACTTCTAGAAATATACACAGAAATACTTTCAAAAGCAAATGTTAATGGCTTAATGAGACGGAAGTTGTTCATCTAAATGTAGAATATTATTTTAATTGGGTTGGATTTATTTGTAAAATTGGTTCCACTTTTTGGGTACATGTTTGTGGACTGGAAAAGTAATTTGTGAATGCCAAATACTCTCAAATTGTCCAACACATTACTATTTTAGATTTTATTTGTGGATCACAAACAAACATTTGTTGCCATTAATATGTCTAATTTCTCTTCATACAAATCTGTGTGCTCGGTTCCACAGTTCAGGTTTCTCCCTTGCTGATGTCACACTGACCTCACTGAGTTGCAGTTTGGTTAGTTAATACACTTGGTGTTGTTTGTCTAGTTTTTGTTATGTTCTTGAGCTTTGCAGAGCTGTGACGATGAATCCCCCTTGAAGAGTCTTATTTAATCAAGTGTCAAGTAATTGTATTTATTGTGAATGAAAATGCTGAATCACACACAGAGTGTGCTAAATCACACTTCAGTGTTTTTCACACTGAATTAGAGCAGCTGCATTAGCAGAAGTGGATTCTCTGCAGGCTCTGAGCATTGCATCGAACATCCTGCTGATTAGCATGACATTGTAGAAAGGTGAAAACCTTCCATCTCCCAGATGTCAGATTTCATAACTTGAGGGGGATGGTCGGGGAAGTCAGATTGACCAGTGTGCATTTGACGATTGATGCAGTGGGTTCAAAAGTATTTCTCTTTTTCAAACAGATTATCTCAATGCAGACAGTGACAGCTTGTATTTACATGTAAAGAGGAAAGGCAATTTCTCCCCATTTTCAGTTACCATGCACTTTACCCTACACAAGAAACCCAAAGTTTGAGTTCACACTACTTAAAATGAATTCTTACCGACTCTGAAATGAATAAGGACCTAAAATGGATTCCCTTCTTACTCTTTTGTTGTGTGTGTGTATGTATTAGTGTGTAAATATTGTTTAGTTGTTTTGTAAGTGTAAGCACATTGTTAGCAACGATGCTCCAAAGAAAGATTCTCGCATGTGTCCTCATGCGTGGCATATAAAGCTGATTCTGATGCATATTGTCATGACTTTGGAAATTTAGGACTAGACCAAAACAAAAGGCAGAGTGGGAGAGTTTTATTGCCACAATTAAGGTCTCTGACACGTTACAGTAATAGCTTTGTGAAAATGGATCTCCAGTGTGTTACTTACATCACAGTTGACTATATTTTTGGACAACTCACTGGGCTTAAAAGAACTTTTTGATAAACTCCAATTGTACCAAACGTTTCAGTTATGCGATGAGTCTACAAATGCAATACCCATAGAAATAAAATGGATTAAATGAATCAAATTTTCTTTCTATGGCAATACCCATTAAAAATGACATTTTGCCTGTTGTGACCCAGTAACCATGGCAACAATGCATGGTCATTTGCGAAGACAAAAGAGTCTCCCCCCTGCTCGAATGAAGACAAAAAAAGATAAAGCAATGAAAAACAGGGGATGGATAATTTCATTAGGTTACAGATGATGCATGCTGTCCTTCTTGACTGACAGGGAGTGATGAATTTCCATAATCCGTCAGCTTGAACATCAAACCACAGCGCTCTCTCTGCCCACGGTGTGTGCTAATCACAGTGACATGCTTTCTTTTTCATTTGCATAACGATAATGACAAGTGGAATGTGTGTGTGTGTGTGTGTGTGTGTGTGTGTGTGTGTATGTGTTTGTGTGCGCGCGCTCATGTTTGGCCCCTCTGCAGCCTGGCATTGTAATTAGAGGATTCTGCTGCCTCTAACCATTGGGACTATTACACTGTTTTCACTGGGTATCCCAATTACTGCTTACTGTAATAGTTGGGATTCCCATAAATGACTCATCATGTATTGAGATCATGTTTAATCCTATATTTAAAGTAAAACATGCTGAAATGAGATCATACTTTATGTGGTTGTCAGAATGAATATTTAACTAGCATAACAAATAATCATGGAATCATAATTATGTAAATAAAAGAAAAAAATAAAGAAAAAAAGAGGAACATTTGAAAGATGGTTGTTTTGGTTCGGTTCCACTTAAAGTGCTTACGCAATGCTCATTTTCAGGTTCATAATTGTATTTAGAGGTTGAACCAGAAAATAAGTTAACATGGTTTAATCTTGAAAAAAACTTTGTATTTTTGTTGTACTGCACATTGCTGCAGCTCCTCTTTTCACCCTGTGTGCTGAGCTCTCTGTTTTAGCTACAGAGTGAGGCATCTCACTTCTGTTTCATCTTTGTTTGGCGTCGCACATGCACAGTACCTAAGCACTGTGTGCTAACTAGGCAGTTGTAGAGCATGAGGGCGTGCCATGCCAGCAGCTAGGCGAGCATTATAACGTGTACTACAAAGTGATGCACGCTTGTCACGGAAGTAAAGGCGGGACTACAACAGAGCTGTTTGGAGCAGTTTGTGAACAGTGTTTTCTCTTGGAGATGGTAAGTTCCTTTGGAGTGGACTTTGGGCTTTTTCACTTTGTAAACCAATTAAATGCACAAAAAAGAAATATAATACAATAAAGGAACGGGAAAAAGCCAAAAAGCCTTTGTGAGCACTTTAAAGAATGCTGAGTCAATACTAACACCAATGCAAGATATGCATTATTTGTACAGTGCTTTTCATTACAGTCAACTAAAAGAAGACTAGGCTGTAGTCAAAACCGCCTACATACTGCCAACAAACACAGTATGCAGTATGAAACTGTTAAAGTGATTTATGTTGCAGTATGGTAGACCAGAGTTTGGGTCTGTATTGAGCAAGGTCACAGGTCGTCTGCTCAGTCTACACACTGTTCACAATTTTTTACACCTTAGTCAACAAGTTGAACTTGCTGTTCTTTGGCTGACTGCCATACTGGGAAACAAATGCATTGTAAAGGGAGCTTGTTGAGCTTAAAGAACATTGAGAATTGGCAGGGTTTATAATGGATATATTGTAAGCTTCTGGTGCAGTAAGAAAACCTGATGAGACATGAGGCGATGAGTTAAATGTGGGCACCTTTTCCTCTAAACACAGTTAAGCACTAAGCACAGTTGTGTTCATGGCTTCTACTAAGACGTAATGGAAAAAACACATGCAGCCTTCATGCACATTGTCTTCATACAAGTCTCTCATCAACAGGCACAGCTCAAATGACTCTGTACGCAATTGGATAGTCCTCCAACCAATCAGACCAACGATCCAGGTGATGTAGAAGCTACAGCAGCATCAATGGGTTGCTGTGCTTTGGTGGTGTTTGGGGGATGCTATGTTGAATGTAAACAAGAACCTGCTTGGTTGCTTCTCTATCGTCATCGTGTTAAACCCGGAAATAGCAAGCCAGGTAGATGAGCCGGTTTGTGATTGGTTCCCACAAAATTGTGACCTGAAGCAGGAGAATTAAATGTGCAGGCCTGCAGGGTAGGATTTACCTCATTTTCATACTTATCAAACCAATTCAGTGACCCCTCGTGAAGTAATCTCCATTTGTTGTGTTACTCCAGTCATCTATGCAGTTTACAGTCCCTAAATCATTCTTGTTTAACTACAAACACATCTCTGTGTGGTAAGGACAGTGACTCATTTTACAAATGCATTCAACAGAGAAAAGGTAAACAACTCATAACAACATTTCATACATTGTGAATGAGCTCTGACTTCTTCAGCTGCACAATACTGGTTACCCAACTTCTGTTAAAGCTATTTGCTAAAAAGAAATTGCCTTTCTAGCATATGTTAACATCAGCCAAATAAGCCACTTTGTAATGAAAATACTTTAGGCACACAAACTGAAAGATTGTACAAAAAGCAAAGTCATTTTACAATAGCTGCTGCTTCATACATCAGGGGACAACATACAAAAAAAATAATAATACTATTTAGAAATTTAAAAATGTGTACATTATAACTGTTTAAATTGAAAGAGCTACCTAGGAATATGCAAGACTTTCCAGGGTATGTGCAAAGGTGTACAGTACTAAGAATAAAAAGAATATGCAATGTACAATACATATGTCCAAAAGATGTGCATTAATGTAACTCATGTGGAAAACGTTTATCTAACATGTGGAATGTTAAGATCACTGAACTTTTCTCATTATGTATGAAATGATACAGTATTCATAAGGCACAAAACCACTTTACTTCATCTCTTTGTCATGTGAAACAACTTTACAGGGGAAACATAACCTTCCACACCATTGGATGTCTAGCCTGCAGTCAGAATGGAAGAGAGAAAAGTGACTTAGGAGACGATGGATTCAAATAACTTGTCTTGCCAGTCAGTTTAAGAGTTTGTGCTCATTTCTCTTTCTCCAAATTTTGTGAGACTAGAAGTTTCCCTCTTCGTTTGAGAAAGCCCAAGACCTGTGTCGCTGCTTACAGGCATAAGACGAAGATAATGAAAATTGCATTCTTGAATTAAATCAAGGATTGTATTTCAGCCAAATGAGAAAGGTCATTTAATTTCTCCAAATTCAGGGGTCATATACAGGAGCCTCAACTCAGGGCAAGGGTGTCATCTCTCTGCAGACTTGAACCTACTGTCATGTGTTTATCAGCACGACAGACTGTGGAAAACAGTAAAATAATAACACATGTTCTTTTTAATATCAATACTTTTGTTTCTGCTGTCAGTGTGAAAGGCTTTCTCTCTTCTACATTGCAGTGGCTGTTTTGAGAAAAGTGTGTGTATGTGGAGAAGATTATGTAACAAAGTAAAATGTTGCATGTTTTAGTGCTGCCTCTGCATGCTTTTTTTATATATGTGTGTGTGTGTGTGCATGTTCTATGCCAGATTCCTGCATCCTTAAATAAAAAGACCATCTTGTTTTGGTAATATTTGTTTTTTAACAAGTCAGTCATAGGCTGCTGTATGCCAGTACACTGCTACCACACACTATTGTTCTTGGAGGCAAATCAGTGGCTGACAAATTGAGGTAGGAGGTTGTGATTTTTCCTTTACCGATTAATTTTTTGTCATGGTCCACAAATAATCCTGAAAAAGATGCTAAAGATCTGTGTGAAATATAGACGGAGTGTATGATTTTGACATTTGACAATCAAGAGTTGAAAATCTTTGTCCATCCCCAGTGGTGTAGTCAACGTGACACGCAGGTATACACAGTATACTCACTAAGAAAAATACAGGAATTTCATATACCCACTTAAAAATGCCCCGCATGCAACAACATACTTTCCATTATGATTTGGATATATTTTTTTAATTGTGATCTGTATTTTTCTTCTTCACGTAGGCCAAATAAAGGTGTTTCAACTGTAAAATGGTGCGTAAAAGTTTATCCGATTACAAGTCGTTGATGCTCACAACTTCCCTGGGGGAGGACATCCAGACCCCAAAATATGATATCCCCCAACGTTCTATTCAAAGTAACAGGCACATGTTTTAAACATGTAGTAAATGTTATGTTATGTTATTGTGAACTAGCTAAGTTTAGGCAACAAAAATGCTTGCCTACTTTGCCTTTCAGCTTCTGCTCTCTGTGTGTTGCTGTTCTCAAAATCCCTGTGCTATGGGAAACAACAACAAATTATGAGCTAGCAAGCAAGTTTTTAAGAAAATTCGGATAGCTTAATAAACATGCCAGCTTGATTCTTTCGGGGAACGATTGTAATATTTTTACAGCAATTATTACCTAAGTGGGACATTTTGGGGCCGATTGGTGGGGATTGCTGTGGACAAAGTTCACAAATCCATACACTTGTAAGGGCACATTCTGTGTGACCACGTATCCAGCTAATTTGAAAAGCTTGCATTGTTCTTTTGTGTGAACAGTTAACTTAATTTTCTATGTGGCATTTTCTTTTGCAAATGTTCAACCACTCCCAAGACTATTTCGCAGAGGCACCTAGACTGGGTGAACCACATCCACTCTGCCGATGATTTGATTTCGCCCTGCAGCTCGGTCTGGAAACCTGCACGTTTGATTCTCCTGCTTCCGTTCACAATTATGCAGGAACCAATCACAAACTGGCTTATCTACCTGGCAAGCTATTAACGGGTCTAACACAACGACGATGGAGTTGCGACAGCAGCTTACAACATGGTGGCCACCAAAATGCCACCAAAGCGCAGCAACCCGTTGATGCCGCAGTCGCTTCTACGTCACCAAGATCGTTGGTCTGATTGGTTGAAGGACTATCCAATTGCGTACAGAGTCATTTAACCTACTGTATGTCCGTTGGTCACGCCCCTTGTGTAGAAAAAATACAGAGCACATTCCCCAGACCAATGATCAATCTCAAATCTATTGATCTTGGCTTGGTCTGGTGATAGCCAGACTGAGAGGCACCATCACGGCGTCCGGAACTTAACGCCTCCCAAAACAATTGTGATTGGTTTAAAGAAACGCACTTAAGGCAGATTTTTTTCTTTTATCCTAGAATAAATCTGTTGTGTAGCAAGAACTTACTCCACAGCGCTGTGGAGATAGGTCTAGCAATGCCAGGTCGTGACATTGATTTCTATGTGTACTATTTCTGTTGTATGTTGTGATTTTACTCATTTTGTTAAGCACTTTGGATACCTGCTGGTTGTTGTAAAGTGCTATATAAATACATGTTGATTGATTGATTGATTGGTTGGTTGTTGTTGATATCAATTCAGTGTTGGTTTTGGTCTGGGATTAGTTGACATTAAAACAAATGTGGCATATCACTTTTCAACAGTGTGTGGTCTCTGCAAGATTATACACAATACGTCAAAATGCCTTTCAACACCTGGTATGTTCAAAACGTGTATATTTAAAAAAATAAACAATAAAAAATAAAAAATAAGACAAACTCACACAAGCAAAATGGATTGGAGACCACTTGTATTAAATGACTGCTTATGAGTAACCACAAGTGTAAACTCCTTAACCAGAGTTAATTACAATATTTAGTTAGTTACAATATTTTAGATCATTTTTCAATCTCACATCATGCCCTGGCTCAGGTAATGAAGCTTGAGATACCTGCAGTATCTGGGGAGAGACCATTTGCAATTACAGTCCAAACCATGCTCATTCCTGGAAATTGACATAGGCAATTGGTAAGACAGCTACATTAGCTGCAGAGCTTTAAATAACATCCAAGTCTCACTGCGAGAAAATGTTGTGTACTCATGACGCAACACTTGAGGCATAAAGAAGAAGCCCTTCGGAGAATCACGAAGTTCATCCAGCCCTGAAATATCTGTTGCTGTAGCCATCTGGTCTCTAGCTGCTCTCCAGGTTGTCAGCTACGCTTTACAAGAATGAACAGCCAACAGCACTTATGTTTCACAGCAGTGTGAGGAGATGTGTGCGATCTGCAGACAGTGGTTGTTCAGAAAAAGTATTTTTTTGTTCTTTGAACAGCAGCAATCAGAAAGAAATTGTAACTTCAGGAGGAAGATGTTTTCTGTAGAGGTATAGAGGCAGAATGATGAAAGCTTTTCTTTGAGCAAACCTTCAACTGACCATCATCCCTGAGAAGATCATATTCATTTTCAGTCACTGAATATTGAATCCCTATATTTTGTGCACCAGTATGTTTTCTATCTAGGCAACCTTTTCTAAATGTAAAAAATGTGTTTGTGTGTGTGTGTGTGTGTGTGTGTGTGTGTGTGTGTGTGTGTGTGTGTGTGTGTGTGTGTGTGTGTGTGTGGAGTGGGAGCAAGATGAGGGTTTGCAAATCTGTTGAAGTGCTGCATTAATGCTTTTTTTTGCTACTTCTTCTTTAAGTAAGTTTAGCAGCAGAGTTCTTTTTCTTTTCTATTGTATGTTCTTTTGTTTGTATTTGTATTCTTTTGTCTTTGGTAAGTATCAAACCACCAGAACCTAAAAACAAACCTTAAAACAAACCTGTAGTTTTCTCTTTGAACTGTCTGCACTTAAACATGCAAGTTCAGTTCAGCAGCATGAGAAAGATTACTGAGCTGCTACAAGTGGGGAGATCCATGGACCCACAGGAGCATAACAGATTGCAATACATTTCTGTGATGTAAAAATGATCCACGTAAAATACAATGATGAGTTTTAAGGAAAAAAGAAAGAGACGTGATATCCATATTTTTGACCAGTAATATCCCAGACACGCCATATTAGAGAAAGGTCTGGTAACGGCAGGGGCTACACTAATCTCTGTGTGTTTTATGGAAGAAAGGCTTTGGCTCATGAGGCTGACATGTCCTAATTTCACAACTTTTCAATTTCAACTATTTCTGGATGCCTTCTAAACACCAAGCATCCAGTGACACTGGTGTCCTCACTGCACCTAAATGTTCGGTCAAAGTATTAAAAATGGCTATCAAAATTAACTAATAATTACTAGTTAAAGTTGCAAAACTGAACAAATTTTGAGTTCCATGGATTTCCTCCCCAGCTCAAACCATATTCCAGTTGTGGGGGGATTTAGGGTGTAAGCCGAGTCATCCTGTTACATTCGAAGCGTTTATCAATTGGAATGCTAGTGTTGACTAGTAATAATTACATGTACAACATTGTTAGCATTTTGGTTTTGTAGGATAACCCTTGTGTGAAATGTTTTTCTTTTTGTCAACTAAGCTCCTGAAAGGACCAAAACTAACACTGTGATAATTTGTCTCTTAATACTTTTATGACTTGCCTATTCCCTTCTGTGTTTTATCAGTCTCTGCTAGAGACGTAAACAGGTCATGAATACATACTTTCATTTAAAAAAATGAAAGTATATGCACTACACTTAATCAAAAGGAAATAAATAGTGCATGTGATGGGGATTATTTCTGCAGAGAATTATTTCTTTTACTCAAAAGAAGTGTACATCGTCCATGTTTGTTGTAATGAAGTCAACGTCTGTAACAGCAAAGTTAGGGGGCATTAATGGAGGTTTAAAGTGTACCACACTATATCAGACGACATAGTTCTTGTACTAATAAAATGAATGTGAAGTTGGAAATTTAGACAAATGCACAATATCACCAGACTTATCTTTTAATTTATATTATGAGCAGTTGCTTGATCCACAGCAGCAAGACAACAGTGTCACTGTGGCGACCGTCTCAAAGAAGAGGTCATTGTAGACTAGTTTAGTATGTTGCCTGATGCAGGTAAACAGAAGGCGATGGATTAACATCTGGTTCGCCCATGTCCGTTCCCTGCCAGTGTAATTTCCGTACAGATGGCACCTGCTTTCTGGCGAGCATGTATAAAGTACACAACAAAACAAGACATCACCTGGAGATGAACCGCAAACACTGATGAGCTGCCTCGTCCTTTCCTATTCCTTGAGTCTGTGAGCAACAGAGTTAGCTATATCTGCCACGACATACATGACAGGGAGCAATGTGATCTTACACCCACGCTATTCCTCTGATGTGTAGCATGATGAGTGTTATAAAAGCAGCAATAAAAATGGCTGGTCAATGCTGCAGCACTTTCAACTCATTTTTAGAAGAGACGTGTAGGACTAGAGTAAGAATGTTATGAGTTTTTACCCAAATCAAAAATTCCAATCAAATTTTTTTTTCACAGATATAATGTAACTTTCAAATTTTTGATTTAAGATGCAATGATGGTGTTGTTGGAGAAAGAACTTAATCACAAGCTTGGGTGCTGTAAATTGCACAAACATGCATATGTAAGCCACCTTCCAAGTACAGTATGAGCCACCACAATGAGTGTGCTATCCAGATAATGAGCCGTTGGGTTGCTGTGGGTTGAAAGCTCCAAAAGGAAATTTGTGAACCACAAATTTACTGTGATGGGAGGAGAAGGAAGGCTTCTATGGGTGGTTTCTCATCAAAGCCTATGCCACATAATAATGTCTTTGGGCTAGAGCTTGTTATGTAAGATGCAAAACCCCATTCACATGTTACAGCACACTCACACTCAAAGACTAAAAACACAAGGCTTTTTCAAAAGATATTTGCTTTTTGTCTTAACAGCCAAATTCTCTTTGTTAAAAAATTAAAAAGAAACCACAAAAGCAAAATTCAGTGTTTTGTGTGTGTGTTTGTAACCTAAAAGAGTGACAGACAGCGGGTGAGATTATTTAACCCATCACTTTGCTGTTCCAAAGACACCTTTTTATTGTCATAAGGAAAATTTCAAACATTTAAAGAAAGATGTCATTCTGTCAGTAGTTCCCATAATGTCACCACACAGATGCTATTGGCAATTGCTATTATTTACGTAAAAAGCTCACTCTATGTGTTGTTTGTTGCGGCTGCTAGCACTTTGTGTGTGTGTGTGTGTGTGTGTGTGTATGTGTGTGTGTGTGTGTGCGCGCGTGTATGTCTTGCACTTTGCATGCCTCCCTGTCAAACAATCATCCCCCAAGGAAAAGTTTCTTATTTTCTTTGCGACAGGATGGCACACTGATCCTGTAATAATCTTGGATCCGGCAGAAGGAAGAAAAGGCTGGAAGGAGCGCAGCTATTGGTTACAAAGGAAGAGCATGTACTGTCTGTTATCATCATGAATAGAACAACACGTGAGACATGTGGTTAATATTATTCTAGAGCGGCCATATTCTGTGGGAATGTGAATTCTGTGACTTTGTGACATCATGTTGGTTGCCTAATATAATTAATTCCCTTAAAGAGAACACAGCCAGGAAAAGAATTTATCCTACAAAGGCCAGGAACACTCTTTGCCCCTTGCACGCAAACAACATGAGTGTTGTTCAGAGAAATCCTTGTGGCTTTTGTTTTTTAGGGTACTTAAAAATAATACCGATTTGGGGTGTAATGTCACCATAAATCACAATGCAAAACAACGTAAGGATTGGCAAAGAGATAAGAAAATTAAGTAATAATTTACAAATATACAGTGTACAAATAACTAATTATATATGCTGTGTAAGTTTATACTGTATATCGTCTTGTATGACTTGACAAGGTTTTGGAATTGCATTGATGAGTATTAATAATATGCATGAACAAGTAAGTATATCACTAATGTCATCAGTGAGATATTGGATAACAATTTCAAATGCAAGCAAACAGTAAACACAACAATTTGTACTGGTGTTCACTCCTTCACTGTGATCAACAGCCCAATAAACTAGCATTATTATTCTCTCCCTTTGTGTGAGGCAGACCTCCTCATGTGTAATGAGCAAAGAGAATGAACTACACTACTACGTTGTGTTAATTGTAATTTGTGGCTTGCAGGTATTGTTACATGGAGCACAGCCGTCATGCTACTGAAGAAAAATATCAGTCTCAAGCAACCTTTTCTGTAACGAGGAGGGAATTGTCAAGAATGAGGGTCATCTACAGACACAACATTCACTTCAAATCTGTAGTTTAGGGCACTTATGAGGTTTGTGATTAAATAAAAGTGTCTGATCTGCTACACTGTTGATCTGAGAGCAACATGAACGTTTTAGCTTTATAATCTTATTGTGCTGAATTGCGCTTTCATAGATATTACTGCATTTTGCACTCACAGCCCAGCGGTTATGTCCTCTCATCAGTTTGCATAATAAAATGTGTGCAGAGGTAGACATAGGTGTGTGTGTGCGTCAGCTTAGTCAGCAATACCCTTGTCAGCCTCTACATTAATCGTCATTACCCCCCTGTGGCTAAGGTGTACAGGTGGAAAAGGTGACACTGACATCTCAGTGGGTGGTGAAGAACACTGAGACACCATCAAAGTCTGATGTAACGGATGTAAGGAGTGGAGAGAAAATCTGAAAAGTCACTAGGAAACCTTCAGACATGCCCAGACAGTAAAGACCTGCTGTACAGGGTGATTATCTGTTTCTATTATTTGATAGAAGAATGACATCCGTGCAGATTTCATCTCTGGAAGTAGCCTTTTTAGCCAAAGACCAAACTAATGTTTCCTTTTTCTCTATTCCCTTTAAGGCCCACAGCATGTCCAAACCCATTGATGGTATTAGCCTCCAACTGTGACATTTGACTGGCTGACGTTTACTTCAGCGTCTTCACTGCCACAGTAAGTATCACTTTTAAAAGAAACGACAAAAAGGACTATTTTAACCGGTTTGTGCTTTTATAATGGTTCTCAGTTTATCTTTGTTTTTATAGGACAGCTGAAGGCATGAAAGGGGACAGAGCGGGGGAATGACATGCAGCTGCGTCCAGGAGTAGACCTCTGTGAATGGACGTGCACTTTACCAGGTGAGCTAACCAGGCACTAAATAGATGCATTTCTCTAATTAATGGCCCAACATTTAGTTACTGACATCAGGAATGATATCATGGAAATGATGTTGGAAACTTCCCAGTTGACCCCAGGAAGCTTTTGTAGATCAAGGTAGCTTTGTTTAAGACATAAAACAAACTTCCCAAAGTGTCTCTCAGAACATCAAACCCCTCATTCTTTATACTCTTTGGGGCCACACAAATGTGGAAATCCACTTTCATGATCTCCCCCGAACAACGGTGAGTTCCCATGAGCAGATGTCACGGTGGGCTCCTGCAAAGGTCATAGGTAAACATTGACTAACTTGGTCTTCGACGTGTCCTTACAGAAACATAAAGATGATTAGTTCTGTTCCCTAAAACAGTCCTGATCACAAAGTGACATCTGGTTCCCATCCAAGCTTCTCCACCGTAAACATCCCAGGCTCCAGTTTCCATGTGAAAGTTGTCCCCTTAAACTAACCCTTCATATCACACATTGTATAGGATCTGAAATACATTTCACAAAATGTATGCTTAAATATTCAACCTAATAGTTACCATGTCCATTATTAGGCCCACCTCCTTGGCACTTTGCCAATGTATGATTAGCCTATACCATATTAGCAATTAATAAACTAACCCCTGTGTGTCTTTATGTCTTTATCTATATAAGCGTGTGTCTTTGTACATGTATATCCTGTCAAAATGTCTTTGTCATGCTCATTCCATTTAAATGCATTTTATCACGATGATGAAGATAAATGCCACAAACCTAAATGCATTGGACACACAATAAAGTTGTTCTCGATACTACAAGTGTAGCTGGAGTTTTGATCTCTTCAGACTATTTTCAACCGTTGTGTCCTGTGTGTGGGATTGTGGGATTTGAAATTTCAATTTTGTTTAAAGAACAGACAAAAATAGACAGTGTCACAGTGTTGGACACTGAAAAAAAAACGTTTGGTCTGTTTTTAGCTAGTTGTGTTAAATTGTCCCTTCAAGCTGAACTGAAAATCAATTTAAACATTGATTCAACTATGTACACACGAGTACAGAGTTCTACATGACACTGCATCTATTATAGAGAAGCATTTCAGTAAAGCATTGGCCACTTAGCACTAAGGTTGTTTTGTCAGGAGAGGATAATGCAAGAACTTTTAATAATTGAGTGAAATACTGTTGACCTCAACCTCTCATTTATTTTCTTTGATGTGCAAAAGGATCCCTCGAAGGCCTATTAAAGGCTGTCAAGTAAATATGCTTGCAGCACACACTGCTGGTTTTCCTCCCCCAACAAAAGGCTCCAGAGCGACTTCTTAGTGTTAATTAAATGGCCATGCGTGTGTGTCTGTGTGTATATGTGTGTGTGTGCGTTTGCAGGATACACACACACACACACACACACACACACACACACACACACACACACACACACACACACACAAACACATTGCACATGTTGAATTCGCTCAGTTGTTTGTGATGATTGATGTTCGCCGGAACCAGTCGAATGAATCACAGATGAAAGACTCTTGAAACCACAATTATTCTTTTTCAGCTCTTTCTTTTATCAAGAACCAGCGGCTTGACAACCACACCTGACATGGAACGTGCACGCAGTGTTAAACACAGCTTAATGAGGGAGAAGCTTGAGACCAGCATCAGTTACAAAGATTGTTTCCACATGAGTGTGGTCTGTGAATGAGGCAATGTGTTATCTGCTCTCACCACTGATCCCAATCCCAGTTGCTGATCTTTGTGGAAAATTGCTTTTCTTAAATTGATGGTCTCACTAATCTTAAACTCAGAAGGTTAGTTAGTCTCTTTAGCAATCGTTGATGTACTCCGAGGAGAATTGTTTTGCTTTTAGAATTGATACACAATGTTAGTATAGACTTTATTATAAATTTTGCCTTACAGAGTCTTCTGCTTTTTAATGACACAATAACCTGTGTGGATTTGTACACCACTGTCATATAGTATGTCAATTTGATTACAGATAACAGATCAATCTCATAGTAATCATTTTATATTTAGTAAAGGCCCTTGCTGCTGTAAATAATGCTGATTATTCTCTGCAGGATGAGTAAACTGCAACCTCAGAGGAAATGATTCAGGTAGATTCAGCAGGATTTGGTGTTGAGATGCAATTTGTTTGCAGTACCTTGGACCCTCTCTGTCTTTACAATGCAAGCTTGCAGACAAGAGTATAAAATATACATGTTTAATCACATTAGACACATTCAACTTCCAGCAATTCTGTTTGCTGATGTTGCGGATTATCCGTGTTCTGAGCTTCTTCTGTCAAAGTTTGACAAGGAACATTACTGTGTGTTTGTATGGCTCTGCATGGATAAACAGGTCAGGCACTAGATTAAGGATCAAATCCTTTAAAAACTACAGAACTAATTTATGAGATACAATACATATTTAAATTATACACAATAACAAGCACAGAATCCTCAAATCATGCAGTAACATGATGTAAAACATTTAAATTGGAGGTTGTTTTTTTAAATAATGTATTCAAAGATGAAGTCAAACCACAAAGCTTAGAATTTTAAATTTTAACTAACATCCGATTTCTGTAAGAAAAGCACCTTTTATGAAACAGGTGACAGGGGAACTGTAAAATGGCTTACCTTACCAGTGACTGGCAATTTGCTGTTACATTAGGAGAGATGATGGTAATAGAGGCCATTAACCAACAATGTCACCGATAATATGATTACAGTCATGTGATAAAAGCCATATGTTCCTGCTGCAGGGGACATCCTGTATGAGGGAAGCGGTCTAAAAATTAGGATGAGAGATGCTGAAGCATGAGTTTATACTGCAGGAGGTGACTATTTATCAGAGGGCAAAAAGACAAAAGCGTTTTATGTTTTTTATAAAAGCTTTTTCCCGTACAATTTACATATTCCTCCTGAGCAACTTTATCACATAAAGTTGAAGACACAACAGTGAAACAGTGTCATCTGAATGGGTGACAAAATGTAGCCTCATTTCTTCAGAGCAGTCATGTTGAGTCAACTCTGATTTAATCTCGCACCGCTACATCATTATCATAGTTAAGACGCTTTCAAAGTCGATGGGAATTCAGATAATTGAACTTGTAACTATATATGTATGCAAAATTACACTCCACTTCATTATGTGTGACTTCACCAGACAGTGTAATAGATAGCAAACAAAACTGGGCTGGAAGGTAATTCAGAAATAAGCCTGCTGGGTCATTCTTTTTCAAAAGAAGACAAAGAAGTAGATGCTTTTAATTTGATTTTTTTCTCCTTTCATCTTAATGAGAAATACAATTGTGTCATCTGTCTCACTTAAACTTCCACTGAAGCTTGGAAATAATTAAAAGAAACTGCTGTAAATGACAGGCAAGAAGAAAAAAAATGCAAAGAGAATATGTGATATTTATGAATTTTCAGCTTTTTATCCACTAGGTTTAGAGGGTTTAAAAAACACACTTGATGTTTAAATGGTATGAATGACACAAACTGATCTGAAGTGTCTCACTGAAATACAGCAAAAGTTACAAAACAGCCCTAAAGCAAAGAAACGCGGACTTTCAAATGTCCACAGCATGGGCACTGCAGAAGTGTTGTATTTCTTCTGGTAAAACATGGCAGCATTAATGGTAGGAGGCCATTAGTCCCAGCAGCAGAGGGCCTGTTGACGGAATGTTTTCCATTATCTTTATTGTGATTGTTATTGCCACTCTTCATTTCAACCTCAACCGGCACCGTTAGACTCCGCCTACCAAGACCCTGGGTCTGTCCGAGGTTTCTCCCTGAAAGGAAACCCTTGCTCTTGGGGCAATTACAGGAATTGTTGGGTCTTTGTAAATTATAGAATCTGGTCTAGACCCACTCTAGCTGTAAAGTGTCTTAAGATAACGCTTGTTATGATTTAATACTATGAATAAAATGTAATAGAATAGAATTTTCACCTTGCGTGACTCTTCCCTGGCTGACCTGACCACTGACTTGATTGAGGACATAAAAATAAAAAATAAATTAAAAAAAACGTTTTACCTCAGGGGATTGTTAGTGGCTCATATGTATGAAATGATAGTTGGCAATATTGTTATGTGCTGCTTGGGAGACATTTGCATTTTTCTATCGCGGTCAATCATTAAAGATCCAGCTGCCAGAGAAGCATCCTAACATATTTATCTTTGTAAATCAAATATCTTTGTTTGCAGGACTGCAAACAACAACAAAATATATGTAGCTAAACAAATGTAGCCACAGCGTCCATTGCTACAATTACAGCAGAACTGTAACCATGACAACATCCAGCACTCATATCAATCATTATAAGTCTTTTTGTTCTTTGGATGACGTTAAAGTTAATGTTGTACAAATGTTTAGTATGTACTAGACTTCTTGAGTACACAGTGACATGATGTGACAGATTCAACAACCCAGTGTCAACACATTGTAGCCCTTTGATCATGTGTGTCTATAAAAGAATGCTGCGAGTACATCAAAATAAATCTGCCATTCTTTGAGCCTGCGAGTGCAGGTTGGATGCTTCACTGATTCATTGTAGATGTGAGAAAGATAGATGGGCAGAAAAGGAAAGGACTGAGAAGGAATAGGAAAAGACAAAGTAGAAAATGGTTATTGCTAATGGTTTATCACGGAACAAGTGCCTTGTCGAAAGCCTTTTTAAGAGGTGGAGTAACAAGCTTGTGTGGAATTTTGTGGTACTGTAATACTGCAGAGTGCAGTGTAATACTTCTTTCTTTTGCAGAAGTGTTCTTTCCTTCAAAAACTCAGCTAATGAAAATTTGAAATGTCAGCAAAAGTGGGAATTATGAATAGGTTATTCTTAAAAAGATCTTTAACTGTAGTTATCCAAAGGTAGCTTCATTCAACCAGGGAGGATCTTTATGTGTGTGCATGCATTCGCATGTGAGTGAGTGCATGAGTGTGTGAAAGTGCGTATGTGTTTGTGTGTGTGTGTGTGTGTGTGTGTGTGTCAGAGCACCAAACAGCAGTACTGCTGTGTAAGTCTCTCAATTTAATTAGCAGTAGTAGCTCATGCAAATCAATATTAAGGACACATATACACACACCTTTTCTCTTACACACACAGACACAATGGTGTGCGCACACACACACACACGTACACACACACTAACACGCACATACACACACACACACACATACACACACACACTGACACACACACACACACACACACACACACACACACACGGAAAGAGCAATGAGCTGAACTGCAACTGGCAATCAAATCACTGAAACCCCCTGCCAGACTTGGTTTTGAGTATTCATATATTGGTCACACCTGCATGCCACGATGAATAATAAGTTACATCAGGGACACGGACTGTACAGACTGCCTCGGTGAATTAAATTACTGAACACTCACACTGACAACTGCCCTTCATGTAGCTACTGCATCCGAAAGACTGCTTCTACTGTACTCAGTGATGGGCTGGCTAGATGTGAGATGTGGACTTGCTGGATGACAATGATCTTATGAAAGAAACTGAACAAAAAAAGCCCAAGAGTAGTAGTATAATCTCCAGGCTGTTACAGAAAGTCAATGAACCATGGTCTTCGTGGTTCAGCACTCTCTCTTACAGCCTTTTGTCAGTGTGCTTTTGAGCCAAGAGGCGAGCAGAGGAAAGCAGTGGGCAAGCAGCTTCTTAGATGAGGATCTAAGAGTGGTCTTTCATGATGTATAATCATACTGTAAAAATGTAAGACTAATGCTAAAATACTACAGCCCTGTTTTGCACAATCTCAACTGCAAGGAGCAGCTTCATCGTTATGTTCATTTATTGTGTAAAATGTTGCAGCATGGGATTTAGTGGCAGCCAGGGAAGTGTTGGACAGCACGCTGAAGCTCCGCTCTCTTTTATTCATATATTTATTAATTTAACAGGAGCAACACTGTCCACACCAGAGAAGAGGGAGTGCAGGGCAGCCCATCCAGCGGGTCTCACTGCTGAACTGCTCCTCTGACCACCCGGTGCAATCCAAACATCTTCACAGCCCCATAAAAGCGCATCACTTGGCAACAATGTCTCCAAACACCCGCATGGCTTTTGTGGACGCGGTTTGTCCCCCTAGTACCTTTTACGTTCCGTCCTAGCGCGTCTTCTGGTGGGAACGCGATGTCCTGGATGTATTTTCTCCGGAGATTGTAAAGTGGAAGGAAGCGCAGCTCGCTGAAGAAGCCATGTGGAGAGCGGCTAAGTCCCTTGGTGGGAGCACCGGAGGCATAAAGCCCCACTAACAGGACATCATTATCTGCGTCTTCTTGCAGGAAAAAGATCCGTCGATGAGGAAACAAAGAGAGACGAGATGGTAGAGAAGTAAGTGCTCTGACAACTAGTTGAAATTCAGTGATTGAATGATGAAAATAATACAAATATTCTGCATGACTGTGCAGCTACAGAGTGATGATAAAGGCTTAGGAGAAATAGAGTTGTCTTTGTTTTTTATTAGTGAGTTTCTAGTGCAGTTTAGTGAATTGTGGCATCTCTTGCAGCCTCATAATATTATTCCTATTTGATCTCATCTCTATATGATACTTTTATTGCAGCTTTTATTGTCAATGTACAATATTGATGCGTGTGAAACCCATTCAAACGACAATAATGAAGACATTGCAGTTATATAAAAGCCTACTACTAATTTAGTAATAAGACAAAACATTATTATTTAACATGTTTTCTGCTAAGCAGTGAATGATCCTCTCCATGAGTTGTGTACTGTACAATACTGGCTAGTAGGAGCTCATGGTGTGGTTATGTAATTGTGTATACTTCAGCAAGCTGTTGGGGAAACTGGACTGTGACAAAGAGTGTTTCATTTTTTAATGAGCTTCCATTCAGTCTTTGGATTCATTTGTGATGTGGGACCAAACAGCAACATCAAAAACATAATTTTAGTTACAATTCCTGCAGGGAGACATAACCTGTCCCATTGTTGCAATATTGTCTAGCCAACATAGGCCTGTTAGAAAAAAATTCCAGGTGGAAATCACAATTCCCCTCATTAGATCCAGCTCAGAAGAGGAAGCTAAAATATGTAAATAGATGCATTTGAATGAAAAGTGCTACAAATGATCATAATTTGTTCCAATGGTTTATTATGGTAACAAACAAACACAGAATTAGAGTATCATAAGCACTTGTTGGCTATATAGTAATGACACTGGAGAGAGTATTAAGTTCCCATGGGTCAAATACTCCTGAATTATCTGAAAACCTGCTGTTGATTTGTCTTTTAATGTAACAGTATTTGAAGGTTATTATAAAGATTTCTTTTTCAATAGTGATCAAGTGTTAGACAACACGTCGAATGAGATCTCAGTGACATATTGAGAGTATTGTCACGATATTGTAATGATGCTCAAGTTTACGTAGGCCTAAAGTTCAGTGCTCAAACAACTTTCTCCAGATGGTTATTGTATCACAATTTATCTGCATGCATCATTCTGTTATAAAAATCTGAAACAATTAGTGGATTAATCAATTAGTCGAGCGACTGAAAAACGATCAACAACAATTTTGATATTTGACATTTGTCAAACATTCTGTGGTGTCAGCTAGCCAATGTGAGGATTTTCTGTCATTGCAAGCTGAATGGTTTGTTTTCTGGGACTTTTCTATGTTTAATTTCAGTGTTTAACGTTTAATCAATTAATCACGGAAAATAACTACCAACATAATCAGTGATCAATAATCGTTTGTTGCAGCCCTACCCCGAGAGAAACGCATGGTTCATGTTGTACGTCTGTAATGCATGGATGGATGGATGGATGGATTAGTATGCCTAAACTATACATCTAAATGCCACTCTCTTTTTTAATCACTTCATCCTGACAGTGGCCGCACCTGACCTTCTTGACCCCAAATCTGCCGCCCACAACTCCAAACCTCGCCTGTCATTCTCGGTCAGCCCGGTGCTGCTGAACACTCCAGAAGACGAGTGTGACACTCGGACTACAGTCATGAGGTGGAAAACTGTGTCAGCCATCTTCTTCTTGGTGGTGCTATACCTCATTATTGGGGCGACGGTGTTCAGAGCGCTGGAGCAGCCCCACGAGAGCTCCCAGAAGCTGGCCATCCTCGCAGAAAAACTGGACTTCTTGGCCATGCACTCCTGCGTAAACTCCTCCGAGTTGGAGGATTTGGTGAAGGTGGGTGGAATTCAAATCTTTTTTCCTCGGCAGGACCTTAAAATACAGATTTTCTCATATATACTGTATATTTTAACACATACTGAGGTTATTACTGGTATTTGACTGCTCTACGTAGTTTGTTTGAGGATTGTGGCAAATGGTGGAAACAATAATTGGAAGTAAACACTGCGCTTCAGATTTAAACACCAGAGACCACTGCTCATTTCACTTTTTAGCATGACTGGGATTTTTTCCTTAACCTTGAACACATGTTTAGAATTGTCACCGTGACGAGGAAGGCCCCTAACTTTAACAAAGTAGCCAAACCTTGAGGTTTCTCTAAACTTAACCAAGTTGGTTTGGTGCCCATGACAAAACCTTAACAATAGGCTAGCGTTAAAACAAGGTATTTTATTGTTTTTATTGTTTGTATTGGAGGATTAGTGTTATCGTAAGCTGCCTTCCACAGCAGGTCTACACTCCCATTCCCCTCCATAAATATTATAGGACACCAAATGAAAGACTATAGGAAACTATCAAAAGAAAATTGTGGTTTCTTAGAGTGATGCCACATACTTATAATGTAGTTTTAGAGTAGCCATAGGATGACCTGTGCTGTTGTATGTAAGAAAAACAACAAAAAGATCACTACAGATCAAATTGGAATCAGTATCCGCTGTTATCCCAAATTAGTTCACTTTATTTGCGTGGAAACCTGCTGCCTTAAACTGTTTTACACAAGGTGAAACAGGTCAAGTTGTATCAACAGAGCAGTGCGTTGATGCAGTAGACAAATCAAGTTTACATTAGTAGTCATTACTAAAAATCATTAGTAAACATACTTTTTTTTTCTGTAGTCATGTTGTCAAAAATAAGCATGTTAAGTTAAAGCTTTAGTGCGTAACTTGTTTATATTAATGAACGTCTGCTACATTCAAGCCATTGCCAAATGAGTTGCTACAAAGCTAATTTAGACTCTCCGCTTCACAAAACTCTCATTATCTCTCAGTATGGCTATGTTTAGAAACTGTGTCATCCAGCAACTTTCAAACTCAGAAATCGAGTGAAGATAATTCCCTTTCTAAAGAGTTTGTCAAGTTTTTTTCATCCTCCGTGTCCTCCTTGGCGACTAGCGCGATCACAGAAGGCTTGTGACATGTGGATGTGCAGACAATTTTATTGTCATTACTTAAAACTCCTCATGGGTGAGACAGAAACGACGCACTACAGCTTTAAACACGCAAAGAAACATTACAAATATGAAACATCAAGCTACTTAGCAATACTGAAGAACTAATTTGTTCTTATAAATTTTGTTTTTACTTTACGACAGCCTGACTTTAAGAACAGTGTATTGATTACATTCATTCAAAATTAAAAGGAACACAATACACATATAACACTGTAATCTTCCAATGTAATACACCGCATGGAAATTTCCTCTCAGGAGACAGAGATGCTAATGTTCTAACAGTATATGTGGTGTTTACTTTCTCACTACCCAAATCCCATCAGTCTCCACCCGGGTCTCGGTCATAGTAGCTACAAAAACAAATGTGGATATACATGAGCACTAAATCAACCATACAAAACTAAAACCCAGATAACATACATAAATGCACACCGAAAACATTAACAGAACATTGTTAAAACAAACATTAACTAGGACAGAAACCGTTCAGAATATTCTTTCCCATGAGCCTTTGCATTGCCTTTGCAAACTCAACATCCTTAGTTATCTCTGCTTAATGCACTGCATACTTAAGCTGATTATTACACACAACCAATGTAATTTGGTAATCAATGTGGTTTTTAACAAAACATGAAAAAAATAAGTAGTGACCACTACTGGGTTTACAAATAATATTAAAGCATCAGGACAAGAAAACAATTCTAAGTAATGTCCCACCGTCTCTAGTTTTGAATGTGCTCTTTGACTTTTCAACAAGAGAAATTAACAGCCACTTCATTTAGGGGGCCCCTGGACCTGTGCATCGTTAGCCTGTCTGGTGATCCCTCCATGCTTAAAAAAGAAAATGTTCCTACAAATCAAGCCTGGAAATGTAATGACCCCCTCCTTCATTGACTAGTGGATCTCACCATTAACCGAACTTGTCAGAGTTGCTGAAAAGCCTTCCCTCTTTGGGAATTCTAGCTGACATATTGGACATGTGGATCATTATTTTCTCCTCTATTATACCATAGCTAAGAGGTCTTTAAATCCTGGGGGAAACTGATTTGTCCATCACTTTGAATTTTGGCCTGTGATATTTTAGCTGAACCCTTATCACCAAAAATACCTTCTAATACAAAAACCTCTTTTAAGCCCACTGCATAAGGGATAGCCGAGAAGTACAAAAATGCTTATTTTTTGTACAGTATGTAAGTCAAACACTTTTAGTATGTACAATGAAATGTACAGTGTATGGTCGAAAGGATTAATGATTGGCTCTTATATAAAAATAAGCATGTTCACAAACATGCATATTTTCATACAGTCACATTAGGACGGCCTATTTTTGGGGGGATGAACAAGGATCCAAAAATACACAACTTTCACAACTTTCTCACTGTGTGTGTAGCAGTGCAGAGCTGCCAGTTTCTATGGAGTGGTATCTCGTTGTCATCGCAAAGCATCTCTCTTGTTGTTCTAACAAAGTGAGAAAGATCTCATTATAACAAAAATGATTCTCATAATGACGAGAAAACCTCAAGAGCAACTTTGTCTAAAACATTCCCTTTTAGGACTAAAAACCCGTTATGAAATTGCTGTTTTTAGTCAATACAGCATAGCAAGGGGTTTTCATAAATAAACAAGGGATGGGATTAAGTCCACTCAGACTACAGTGGAGCCCAAATATTCCCATTTATTCAAGACGTTGCATTATTCCTTATGGCAGAGCATTGGTGTAATTTTTCAATAATGTCTCATTATGACAAAAAGCTTTCCACCTTTTGGGGTTTGCTGTTAGACATACAGGGACTTGTTGATTAAGTATTTATGAACTAGATGTTTCAGTCATGTTTGAAGTTAATATGAAGTAGGTACTGTAGTTTCATTGTTGATGTTGAATCTCTTTTACCATGTTACTTCAGGAGTTGTTGTCCACTACATTGGCATTTGGAGACATTTGCAGTATAAGCTCTGACCATGTTAAAACTGCAGCTGACAGGATTTGCTAATGAATGTTTACCACAGTTTCTATCTAAATGAGACGGTTTGCAATTAAGAGAGGTTGGTTACAGATGGCAGTTATTTGGCTTTAACATGCTGAGTTAATATTCAAAGATGATGATGCGTTCTGAGATGTGCTGATGTCCTGAGATCATCTATCAGATTGGCTGTTAGATAATGATCTTGTGTTCGGGACGGAATGAGGAGCCCTGGACAATGGAAGGCTGTGGGCTCCTGAATTCAAACCACCCCCTTTTATTTATGTTCCACTTTTATATCAGCATGCTAGCATTTAGCTCAAATTACTGCTGTGCTGAAGTAGTCTCAAACATGCATGCTAACTAGGGTAAAAAAATAATCTATGAGCAAGTTTCTCGATCTATGATATTAACTTAGTTTTTAACAAACCTCTAAAAATTCTCCTGTAAAACTGATGAAAAATAGTGTGGTACGCCCTTTAGTGTTAACCTAATGATGTTGCTTACCTTTGCCAACAACCATGCCTCCTGGACTACATGGCCCCTATAACATTCGAAGTCCCTCTGGCCACTGTCTAAGAAAAGCTTAGGGCTTAGGGTAAACTGTCTTCTGTCCTCTGTCCTCAAAAAGGTCTTTTTGGCCAATTGAATGTTTGTTTTGAGACAAAGTCCTGGGCTTCAGAAACAAACTGCACACTGCAAAATGAACCAAATTAATTATTACAAACTGAGCAATTTATCTGTAGGAGGCATTTAAGAGCACGTTATCGTTTCCTAATGCTATGAAGGCGGATTGTGTGCCAGTTTGTACAGTACATACCTGACACAAATCTTGCCATTCTGCTTTTACAATGCAACACTCCAACTGAACAGCTCTGCCCATCATCTATCAGACAGTAGCCTCAAGAGTTCAGCAGCCTCGCAAGCAACTCTTTCTCTTCTGATGATTTATTGATAAATAGCTGCAGGTGTCCCCCACTCACTTTTACTTAATAATGTATACACACACAAACTCACACCTTTGTAGGCTCCCAGTGATCAAAAGCCAGTCAGCAGAGGATTGAGTAGAGATGTGCTCTTAGAAGGAGTAATTAAAAAAGTGAGTGATGTCAAAAAGCTCCGGCGATCCAATCTCTCCTGGCTGTTTGGCACAGCCAGTGTATTCTTCACATTATCTTGTCTTATCAGTTCCCATGGCCATGGTTGGATTTTGGCAAGACGGTGAATTAATGTGGTTGATTTGGCTGGGAAACAAATGGGCTGACTGAGCCAAGCCTTTGTGATTGCGTGATATGATAAATTATGTTTCTACAGGTACAATGGATGTAGGGTTTCAGAAATTCTATTTTCTATCTCCTTTGTTGAGATTTGGAAATGATTGTGAGATAGAAAAGATAAACACTGTTGATGTGTTCACCTTTGTTCATTATGTTTATGTTGATACATTAGTATCCTCTGCATGTGTGTAACCAAATCAGTTTTGTCTTTTAGTTGACTCATTCTGGGCATTTTTAGGGCCCGAGCACGAGTGCTAGGGCACCAACGGTGTCCTAGCACGAAGTGCAAGGAACCTATTGTTTTTGTAGGGATTATTATTATTATTATTATTATTATTCCGCACCGTTGCACTCATTTTTTAGGGCTTTCTCATGTTGTAAACGTCGCAAAAATTTGCACACATGTCAGACCTATAAAAAATGACAGAGTTCTGTAGTGATTGGGCTCTGGCAATGACAGAGGGCTCCATAGCGCCACCTAACGTGCACCTTGACAACGACAAATTTCATAATTTTAGTAACCAATTTTTCAGGGATCATGCGTATCATCTGGAACTGTATCAAGCTATTTTTAGAAAAAATCTAAAACATTTATAATTTACGATATGGCAAATTTCGTGCGAAATGTTTCATTTTTCAAGGACGTTTTTGAGGACCTTAGGATCCACAAAAACTCTCCAAATCTTGCAGCCAGATGCAGGATATGAAACTCTTTCATCTGAATACAAATTTAGTCTTGATAGTGGTATGGTTGCTCTATAGCGCCCCCTAGCACTTGCGCACATTTTTGACAGCCTCAATATATACGAAAACTCACAAAAATTGGCGCCCACGTAAACACCGGGGCGCTTTGTTAGTGTGTTCAGCGATT
>NC_048424.1:10875306-10916097 GCF_013103735.1 Etheostoma cragini
GTAACTGCAATCTTCTTGAAACTTGGCAGGTATTATCTACCGACACTCACGATGAAAATTTTTCCAAAGAATTTTGATAGTGCAAAAATTGTGCGAGTTATAGAGGACAAACCTCCTCTAAGGGTTGTTGAAAGAGGAAGATGCATATCTGGCCAAGATTTATTCCAATTGCCGCCAAACATGACAGTTGTTCCGCATAGCAGTGTAAGCATCCATGCCAGATTTTGAGTGAATTGGACATTAGATGGCGCCGTTAGAATTTATTTTATTTTTTGTAATATATTTTTTTCTTCCTGTAGGCGGCTATTGAAACAGGAAGTTGTGTATCTGGCCAAGATTTATTCCGTTTGCCGCCAAATAAGGTTCCGCATACCAACATGAGCATCCATGCCAAAACTTGAGTGAATCGGACATTACATGGGGCTTTTAGAATTTAGTTTTATTCACTACCCACATTGCAATACATCTAGCATTAATGCCATCTGCATGAAATGTTGGATTTTTAATCAAATGCTATAAATTGTAACTGTATTTCTTTCACAACAAATGCCTGTCTGACTGAATAGGTCATATATCGGGGCGGCTGTGGCTAAGCGGTTGAGCGGTTGCCCGCCAATGGGAAGGTTGGTGGTTCGATCCCTGGCCCTGCAGTCCAAAGTCGAAGTGTCCTTAGGAATGACACTGAACCCTGGTTTGGTAGGAGGCTGTTGTAGCTTTGCTCACCCCCTCCACTCTCAAAAACTTACACAGCTATTCATTAAGCTGTGGCTTATGGACTGTTTGCATCCTTGGCCAATTCTCATTATCGGATGTTGTGTTCATGGCTCATGAACAAAGGCGCGTGTGTGTGTGTGTCTTTGTCTGCGGATTGTGAATATTTTTGGGTATTGTTATAGTTTTGTCTTTGTTTTCACTTAATACATGGTACCAACACTAAATTGGATTATTTGCCTCTGGGTTGTTATCTTTTCAACACCTCCATGAGATGAACTTTTGTCTTCTGTAGCCCAATTTTACATCATAGCTATTTCTATCTGCTATATTACAACATATACCCCACGTATATGCTACATTGACATTTCCCACAATCACCAAGAGTCCAGGCCTGAGGACATCTGCAGGCCAATATGGACTTTTGGAGACAGCGCCACCAACTGGCAATAGGAAATATGCCTTATATGACAAACATCATCCGATTAACAGGAAACTTAGAATGTGTGGTCTACATGTGATACTGAGCTGGCCCCCATATGTTAACCACGGCAACTCACTCAGGCCACGCCCCCGTCCCTAACATTTGAACCGTTCAAGCTACAGTCTTGTGTAAGGTGTCATTGAACTCAACAGAGAGTTCTTTCTTTATTGGTGATGCTTTGACCCAACCCCTGTGATTTGCCCACGCCCCTTCCACAGATAATGAACTTTATGGCATAGATTCTTACAAGCAGTTCCATCTTCATTGGTGACGATTTGCAGCGTCTGAGTGCCGCGCAAATTCACTGCCGCAAAGATTAGCCTCTTCCAGTACCCCAACCTGCATAGAGGCGAGGGCCCGTTCATCGCTGCTTGCAGCTTTAATTATTATTATTTTAGTTTTGTTTGGGATTTCTTTTCTTCTTAGGAGCAGAGAAACGAGCTGCAATGGCTTGGGGGTATTAATAAGCTGCGTCTCGTTTAGCAGTCCACAAAGTAAAAAAAAAAAGAACAGAGGAAAAATCCGGAAATGAGAATTGATTTCACTGCAGTGACACAAGATGAAAGAACTTAGATCAAATATATTTATCTACAATATTGTGTGCAGTGGCAGTACTTTGCTGAAAAGTGCAAACAAACTTTGAAAGAAAACTTCACAACAGCATGATGTTGGATCAATTAATCCGTCTGCATTGTTAAGACTAAGTTTGCCACAACTTTTAAGTGTATTACATGAAACACAGAAGCATAATTCATGCTTTTAGTTTGTCCTCTGACCTATTTTGCTCTCTTCCCTTTATTGGTATCCATCCATGCTCATAGTTTTGGTTTTCTTCATACAGTTTTATGGGATGTACTTTCATGTTTATTGGTTCTTTAAGTGCCATGTAAAAAATTACTTTCATCTACATTGTATTGGGTTGGAGGATACCTCCAAAAATTTGCAAATAAAACTTGACTAGATACCACCAGAGAGTTCAACTCCACACACCGGGATCCTGGTAAGTGTTGATGTTAAGGAATCCTGCAAAAAACCTGGACAATGCTAAAACCTTTTTCTACTTCCTACAACAAATCTGTGCATGGCAACTATGGTAGAGTTAAGGTTAGGGAAAACATAAAATAATAAAAAGAAATAAAAAGATGAAGGATAGTTTCAGGTCTGTAACTGGGTGCAAACTAACATTCTTATATTCTAAATTGTTACAATACATACAGGGAACTTTATTTACTTAACGTTGACAACCAGTATAGTATATTTAAAATAAACCAATTTGATTGAACCAACCCTTTAATTATCAGCAGCTTGTGTAGATACTACCAAGCAACATTCAGTTATTTTTTGATTACATTATTGCCTGTTCCCTCACGTTCCTATCCATTATTCATCCATTTCAGCTCTCGCACACTCAACCTTTAGTGCCTCAATAACACTCAACAGTCATAGTTTTACTATGATGATTAATCACAACATCTTGACATTGCAGTGACTTTTAAACTGTGTGTGTGTGTGTGTGCAGTAAAAGCTGTCAGTGCTAGTTCACAGGGTCTGTGGGCAGTGTTATATCCTGTACATGATTTTGATAATGATAAGCTTTACTCTTCTTTACTTAGCTTCCTAGCTTTACTCCTTATATCATTTATTAGCAATAGCTCTATTGAAGTGTCTGCGAAGGTCTCAAAGCATTTCTCTTTCATTTTTCACTTGGACCCTTTGTCTTACTGCAGTGAACCGATAATATCCGATAAGTTCCAGTTCCAGAATTCAGAAGAATTGACAGTTTTCTAAGACTCACACCTCATTAGCTGTTCAACTTTCCATTTTGGCACAGTATATTTTGGCACAATATAACTGTAATAATCATTACAATAACAAATTACCCCTCAAAATTCTTAGAAGTTGAAACAATGGGTCCTTGGTTTTAGACAGACGTAGTGAAAATGACAAATATTTTTAACAGATTTCATCAGCTGTACCTAGCTAGCTAATTAAGCTAACATTAGCGTCTCCAACACACATTTCAAGGTTTACAGCTGACCCTTTTTAAAATGAGAACTTTGTAAAGGAGTCTTAAACATGCTTGATGGCTACATGCCATGTAAAACTAAAATACTAAAACAGTGTGTTTTTACTTTTAACTTTACGAGAGAAGGACTGATCAATGTTTTTTTTTTGGCAAATGTTATGCTAGCTCGTGCACCGGTGTGTTTTCCCTCTAGCTGCTGTTTTCACTCTTTTCCCATGTCACGATAGTACAGCATAGAGGGAAACATGTTGCTGATCTGAGCCAGCTGCTGTCTTCAAGGCTTGTCACACTTGTCACTTATCGCTTGACTTGTCACACCTAGTGCTCTCCCACACACAAACATTTATAGTCAACCTGTCACCTGGGCAGGACTGATAAGTACACCACTGACCCACCTGGTATCACAAGACAGCCGAGGGTTATTCAAAATCAATCTCAAAATAACACAATCAGTCAGCTCATTGTGTTAAAACATTTCGATCCAGACCCTGCAGCCCGAGTGCTGGTTATTCAGTTTCTGAACATATTTCATGCAAGCGAATTTAAATGTCAGAAAGCACTGTGTAACCTTATGCATGATGGTGACATATGCCTCTTATTATTTCTCAAAACTCTTAATTGGTTTTAGTTAGATATGTATCATTGCTGTTATCTATTCCCCAAGAGAATTGATGCACATGGCTAATTTTCTCATGTTCCTCATACCACCGCATACCACACTTCCCACTGGGAGTGAATTATGTGCTGACTGTTTTTTCCTCCTTTCCAGCAAGTGGTTTCAGCAGTCCGAGCAGGTGTGAACCCTTCAGGAAATTCAACCAACCACATGAGCCTCTGGGACATCAGCTCCTCCTTTTTCTTTGCCGGGACTGTTATCACCACAATCGGTAAGTTTCTCACTCTTTAACAACTCAGTCTTCATTCTTTTCTCTTTGCAGAAGCTTCCGACAAGACTTCACTATAGTTGCATGCAATGCTTTGACCTGAGTACAAAATGTGACTCATATTACATTACATTTCATGTAGCTGACACTTTTATCCAAAGCAACAAACCTCTTGAGAATATAGGGGTAAAGTGTCTTGCTCAGGGACACATTGGTTGATATATCACCGTGGGAATGTGCTATATCCACTGTGCCATCACCTCCCCTAAGCACATTCTATTAATCACAAAGCTGTTAGGAGTACAATGCAATTTTTATGGCTATTGTAGCATGAAGTTGCAGTTGCATAGCAAAATTACTGACCTTGCTGACCTCAAACCTGCACACAGTGCGCTCCTGTTTCAGATTGTGCTTTATTGCACCAGCACTGCGTTTTGACTGGTCCCTAAAATTGTCAAAATTAGTTGGTCACTCTCGCTTGAAGCCATGTTTTTACAATTTCACAAAAACTAAACTATTTCTCAGCAACAACCCAAAACATTTTCTACTAGCAATCCAAAACAACAGGAAGTTAGCATATGAGCTACAGATTTGTTGAAATGTATAGGTCCTGAGCCTTTGTGTATATTTCAGACCTGTGTGTAGTGATTACAAACAGAGTGTGAATTGTAATTTCCCCACTGTGGATCAATAAACAGCATAAATTATAAAACCTTTTTAAATATATCAACCTGCAAGCAGGAATACCAGGGTCCAAGGACGCAACTCATACCTGAAGGTGTACCGATTGCTTTATGGGGCTTAAACAGGTGGTTTCATACTTGTTTGTTTGAACACATAAGAGTTGTGTAACCCGTGTCAACACACAGTTTTGGGCCTCATTCACAAACTGTGTCGCCTGGGTTGGGTACGTTCCTCTGCAATCTGCTGTTAATTCACAATCCTATGCAATAGTATGCATGTCTGTCTCCTACAGACACACATACTATTGTATAATAATATGTTTTATTCTTCTAAAACCGTTCAACTGAACAAGAACTGTAGCCCAAAGTTCGTTACTGTACTATATAATCTAGAACTGTCAACTGTGTCAGCCTGCAGCACATTCTCTGTCACCTCCATCTCTAAGCGCTTATTAATCAGTTAAACACACACACACACACACACACAGGCACACACTGCTAGTCTGACAGCTAGTCTTGCTCTTTCAAGTGAAACTTGACAGTGCCTCTTGGTTCCATTTCTCATCTCTAGCATCTTATAAGAACTTATTCTCAAGTACCTTGAGTTAAGATTAGTGCAGTCAATTAAACGTGTTATTAACGCCGTTAACCCATTTAACAGCGTACATTTTTTATCGCAAGATTAACGTTCTTTTTGGCCTAACAAACTTTGTAGTTTTTTTCACATGCTATTGCAACCACTGGTAACGTTAGAAAAACTACAAAACCACACCGGATCTAGCTAGACCGGAAACAAAAGCACTCCGCACACACTTGTTTGGGCTTGCGAGCCGACCAAAGAGCAGTAACGTTACATTTTGAGTGGATGGCGAACGTGAGACGATGAAATGGATGCCAATAAGATTCTGAATGGAAAGTTTACTTTTTAAAAGTTGCAAAATGGTTCCATTGACAAGAACAAAGTGATCTCTGTGTTTTGTCATTGTGAACTGAGCTATCGTCGCAGCACGTCCAGTCTGAAATATCACTTGGAGCAGAATTCACCAAACATTGGATTGTTCACCCACTAATAGGGAACATGAGCTGGGTTTAGACCATCATGGACAGGTTAGATGGCCAAGCCTCCCTTGTCAAAATATTATAATAATATATACGTATAATATTACGTGTGAAATTGAACACTACAGTAAGCTTCATGCCATTTTCAATAAAAAAAATATTTGCACATAGCAAGCCGATCCACTTTTCCATGTTGATAAGAGCATTAAAAGGAGAAAAAAAATAATGGGACAAAAAGAAATCAAGGGACATTTAGGATAGATAAAAATGTGTGATTAATTGCAATTAATTGCGAGTTAACTATACATTTATGCGATTAAATACATTTAAATATTGTAATTGTTAAAATAGTTATAACAAAATACATGTAAGTGCAATCTTGGTCAATATTTTGGCATGACATTACACTTTTCCCATTTCCACATTTTGCTGCACTGCATGAGGCTTCTCCACACACCTCTTCTCCCCAAAGTTGCTAGATCTTATTGGCCACAGCAACAGCACACATTCACACACCCTCACACAGCTAGTCTTATCTAGCTCATCTGAGCAGACCTTGACATATCAGCCTGTCTGTTTGGTGGGATGTTGAGCTTCATGTCACGTCTCCAGGATCCGGTTGAAGCTCAATCAAAAACAGTTTCAAGCATTGCAATAACTTGATTCTGCCCTCTGGTTGGAAAATGTGTGCTTTTCTATCACATTAAAGACTTAAGTGTGAAAGCTTCATTGAGGGTTTACCCTTTGCTCACCTTAGATGAATTATGTAGACTTTCTGTTTGTCACTTTATCGAGCTTGCTCTTTACAAATGCCAGCTTTACTGGTTTTTACCCTGAAGATATAGAGGTGTTTCTTCATAAAATGAGACACGGTAGTTTAATTGCAGTCGCAGAGACAACAGAGAGCTCTGTGCCTTTAATTTAGTTTTTTTTTTTTTTAATCAAACGTCTAGAAAAGGTTACATGGTAAAGGTACATAGCACAGTGCTTTTTAAATCTTTGATTATGCAGCAGAAACTATCACCTTTGATGCTTGTTGGTGTAAACAGCTCATAAATGTTATGTGGCTGTTACTGCACAGAGAAGCTATTCCTAAAGCTACATGTATTGTGTAAGTTGTTTGTCATGGACCAGCCTACAAAGCATTACAATAGAGTCCAGAGAGGAAAACTCCCCATCTGAGCTTTCTTCTGTTCTTCTGTCTTTACCTCAGCTTGAGAGGGATGAGCAAGGATTCATACCCACATATTGATTTGTTTGCCTTTAATTGGATGGCAGTAAGAATGATGTTTTCCTTCTATATACTTCAGAGGAAATGAAGTTCCTCCCTTCTCCTGGGAGGAAAAGCGGTGCAGTAACCATTAATCTCACAGTATTTCTTCCCCCCATGGGATTCCTTGGTCTCTCTTACTGTTATATACTTGCTGAAATTCACATTTCCCATAGTGCATAAAGTAGATCAAATGAATCTCAAATGAAAAATACTTTGTCACTTGCACGTAAAAGAAAGCCATTATTTGTCATGATATTTACTTTATTTCAACGTTTAATGTGATGTACTCATCAACATGGAAAAATGTAATTTTATCTACTCTTTACTCTGAATCAACATGGGAAATATGAGTATAGTTACAGTGATACCAATGAGACAACGTTTCCCCCCTCAGCTTACTTTAACAACACCTAAAAACCACCATAACAAAGTTTAACTTCTGTCTTTTTTCGCAATCAAATGATCCACAAAATAACAAAAGCAACCCTCTGTCTTTGACACAAGTTAATTAAGTCCCTCAGTTAAATGTCGTGCTGCCATTTTCTCTCCTAGCATCACTGAATGAATTTAGAAGGAAGTCATTAAGCTTTTATATTCCACTGTAATTAGATTCGTTCCTTCATTAGATACAGACATTGACACTTTAGATAACCGAGTCAGTAGTGTCACGAATGCAATGGGGCCCACACTGACAAATGGGTTTGTCAATGTCAAGGCTTCAGCGAATTATAACGTGTAAATCTAAAGTTCCATGTATTATATATGCAAGCAATGTTGAAGTCAAGTATAAAACTAATTAAAGGACCTATTGGTATTTAACTGAATTTGGTGTTTAACCTGTGATCGAAGTCCTGTAAGAGAAAAAAAAAAACACTTACATTACAACACATATATCATCTAAATGCTGAAAGCCATGCTTTTTTTTATTACATATTACACACAAACCCACATGTTTTTTTTCTTAAAAATGTACAATTTCTAACAACTTTAAAATGCTGATATTGTCTGTTTTTGGCAATTTCATCTTATTTAAAAAAACGAAAAGTACATTTTCTCTGACTGCCACCCTTTAATTCCAGTGCATGACACTAACACTTTGACAATGCAAAGCATATCTTGCTTTTCACCCCAGCTATTGCGATATAATTCAAAGATGAAGTGAGCATAATAACAAGAATCTGTTTTATTCAGTATATAAAAAGCAGAAAAGAAGAAGTGTATGCAGCTTCAAATAAGCGAGCTGCTGTGTCTCATTTGTTCTGCAGGGGCACCCAGAGCTGGTAAATAAATCTAATCTGGTTTCAGGTTTCCCATTGAACTAATCTTGAGATTAGTGAGACTTGATTGACAATTATTCTCTGATTTAGTATGACCCCACTCCAATGTGAGATTGAAAAGTCATTAGAGGGCACCCTGCAGCTTGTAACCACAGACAGATGACTGCATTTCTAGACCAAAGTGGATGTAAATGTTCATTATCCATACCCATACTTCTCTAAGCCCCGGCTGCTTTTATAGCTGCTGCACATGAGGATGGGTTTAGAGAAAAGATGAAAGGTGAACCATTAGAGTGTGTGTGTGTGTGTGTGTGTGTGTGTGTGTGTGTGTGTGTGTGTCTGTGTGTGTACAGTGCACTGTACGTTTTTTTCATAATGGTGTTCCTTTCATTTTTCATATGTATCAAATTTGTTTAAAGGACTGAGGGTGTGAATCATAGACTGTAGTCTGAGCATGAGCTTTAGTACGACTTCCATCTAACTACTGACATTTGTCAAAGCTCTAAACTATTCTACTGTGCCTGTCTGCAGTGATGTTATAGCACAGTCAGGCTTTGTGGAAGTTTTTTTTTTTTACTTTAGTTTGAACTCATGACTTTTTTTGCCAGCTTTGATGAAATACTATGTAATAAGATGCAGAATGTGAAACAGAGAAAAGGTATCAAGCTTCCCAGGGCTGTCTTTGATTGCTTTAGTGCAAGGCACTAGCATACGTTCTCTACAGAAAAAAATAACATTTTCCGGGGCTTGTAGCATAAATGCTTTCTGTTGTTTCCCAGGGAAAATGATGAATTAGGTTCTCATAGTATATACAACCAAAAACACATTAATTTCAACAATGTTATGCAAGAAAGTCCTACACATAAACCCACATACTTGCAGTTGTAGTGTGTCTGTTTTGGGTAAATGCTCTCCATGTCGGTGCAACAAGAACGCCAAATGCATGCAAGCCAACATGGTTTCAACAGAACACTTTAGCGCTGCAGGTTGTCACACACACATGCAAACTTCTTCTCTGATCCACAGATGTATTCATAAAAGTAAATTAAAATATAAAATTATTAGTTCATTCACATTGTATGTTTTAAGTAACCAAGCCACAAATTAAGAAAAACACAAAAGATGAATAGAGTGAAGAAGATGGTCACCTTCTCAGGGAAAGGTCCAGTACGAAAACACAAAGTAAAGCCACATACACATACAGTTCTGAAATTAAACAAGCACACAGAACATCCTCTTTTTATAGGAAAGTGTACACATTCTACATTATAAAACAGTACCAACAATTTAATGGAATATGACACCCCAGGAAGTGTCAACCGGTACACTTTAAAATAACAGTCTTACAGGAATTTGCAACGTCCTGTTTAATAGGCAACGATGCTACTACTTTGCTACTGTATGTTGCAGCTAATCCATACAGACATTTTGAATTAAATGCTGCTGTTGAGCTAATGCATCCATGTGTGTCTCCTCTCTTTCAGGATTTGGGAACATCTCTCCTCACACAGAAGGTGGGCGAATCTTCTGTATAATTTACGCTCTTCTTGGGATTCCCCTATTTGGATTCTTATTGGCTGGTGTCGGGGACCAGTTGGGGACCATTTTTGGGAAGGGGATCGCCAAAGTAGAGAAAATGATTGTGGTGAGCTCCATCATTTATATGAGCTTGTTTTTTGGTCTCTCAATAACCTGTATGTTCGCTTGTGTGCAATGATCCACTTAACGCAGTCACATTTGCATTAAATTATACAGGTAACACACAAACAGCTGTAAAATGATATTGCCTAAGCGGTTCCTAGAAAGAGCTGCAACATCAACAGTATAATGTCAAAGTTAGAACTGCAAAACAAACCATAAATAACACAGTTGAAGGTTCAAATTCAAAAGTGGAGGAATCATGTTTCCCCCCTCAGACTTCAGCAGTCAGTGCTCAACAGTGTGGAAGACTTTGGGTTGCCATGTCAACAGACTCCTGGAAACCAAAATGCAGGCAGTTCTTTTCAGTACTGAAAGCCCAGAGCAGTAGCTTACAGTTGTTTTATATCAATATTTCAAAATATTAGCAGAGAAAAGAGTTGTTTGTGTTCCCATCTTATTTCTTGTGGCAGTGGAATAAACTAGCAGCAAGCAGATCGATTGCTATGAAATGATGATGGTAGGCTTAGTTACCACACAAAGTCACACACTGACTTCTGTCCATTTAAAAGCACATACAGTACACGCACACTTGCGAAAATACACGTAGCGGTTCTGCAAGAGCAGTTTAAAGGCACTATTAATCACATTGGACACCGAGAGTATAAATGGACTGTGCTGGACAGTCATTTAGTTTCGCCTGGAAACTCAAAGGTTGGCCCTGAAAAAACAAAAGCAATCAAAGAGCTACAGAATCCCCACTCCAGTTAGGATTATATAGTTTCCACAACTAATTCAGATTAATTGCAGCAGTTTATTTATTCTGCTGCTCACAGTAAAAACTATTAGCTATTGTACCGGAATAAAATGTGCTTAATATAATCTGCCTAATTTAAAAAATGAACTGTGCAGCTACGGAAAGCATAAAAATGAATCACATGAATGAAAGCAGATTAAGAAACAGATGTTAAATAAATAATAGTTTGGTGACTAAAGCTAAAAGTCCTACGTACAAGCAAGGAAAAGATGTGATTCTCTTTTAAAAGGTATATTAAAAAGCCCAAACCATTGCCATTTTTTCAAAACAACAGATACTTGTTAGCAACAGGTTAATTATGATTTGGATTCATTGCTGGCTTTGTGGTGTCGATCCCTGGGAAGGAGAAGAGATGTTGGCAGCTGACTTGAAATAATGGACTGTAGCAGCTGCTGAAATAGCAGAAATATGGTGAAGATGTTGGCTGAGGATACACTTCAGCTTCAAAGGTCCCTTTGGAATATATGGGTGCTTTGTTTTCAGCTGATGTGGTCTAGTATGTCCTACTGTAGGTTTCTTCAAACTGTATACTACTGTACAGTGCTTTGCTTATTGTAGCAAGGACATTTAGACATCACAGAGTCAGTGATCTGAGGTCTGCCTGCTCTTTATGATTCCCCTCAGAGGCACTGGGCTTTGGGCTTACATAACTGGGAGAGAAAAGGGCACGATGCACAGGGAACCAGCTGAAAGCAGTCAACCCCAGTGGAAAGGAAGCAGAGAAATAAGCAGCATGCAGAATATATCCTAACAGTCTGTAACTGTGATGCAAAGGAGCGACTGTGGGGCTCCTCAAATTTACACTCTCAGTTACAGTTGATAGCACAGGCTGTAACTGCAATTAATCCATTGTGATAGCTACTCCTATGACTGCATGTGGAATATTTCAGAAGTCAACAACATCACAGCATGTCAGGCATTGTCAAGTGTTACTTCTCATCATTTCGGGTAGGCGTGCCATCTGACAGCAAACATTATGTCACATGAGCTTAGGAGGGTGATGTTTGAGATGTTAAAAAAACAGCAAATGTATTCCTCAAAGGAGGTCGAAGGAAGTAACTCATCATTATCATGTGAAGTGACCAAGAAGAATAAAAGCCAGTAGGACATGAGCGTGTCAATTTGGCGAATTAACAAACAAATTACACCGCTGATCCCATTGCATGGTAACATAAACCCATCAACCATATTCTCCACCCCTGCTCTGTTTAATGTTTCTGTATGTGGACGTTGTGTATTCCGGTATTGATATTTCTTTTCTCTCCCACCAGAAGTGGAAAGTCAGCCAGACAAAGATCCGCGTCATCTCCACGCTGATCTTCATTCTGTTTGGGTGCCTCATCTTCGTGGCTCTGCCAGTCATCATCTTTAAGCACATTGAGGGCTGGAGCACGCTAGAGTCCATCTATTTTGTCGTCATAACCCTCACAACAATTGGCTTTGGAGACTTTGTCGCCGGTGAAAAAGGTCACTTAATTTTCTTTCTGATTTACTGGCCATCTTTTATTTTTATTTCGGACAGTTTTGTGTTATAGTTGTTCCTCCACCAGTCTGACACAGCACATATGCACTGCAGCAGTAGCCCTTCTTTTTTAGTCTGTTCTTTACATTCTGTTTTTTTATACAGTTGAATCCCTGCAATATGTTCAGTGCTCCCATCTGTTGACCCAGAAATCTATACACACATTTTTTTCTCATTAATCACAATAGCACAGAAAAATTGACATGCTATTAAAACAATCATAATGATCTTGGACAATTAATAATTTAACTAATGCTATAAAGGTAAACATTACATACATAAATCCTCTTTTGTGTGATTGAAAAAAACTGAAACATGTCAACCAGCCCAACATTTAAAAGAATAGTTTGACAGGTGGTATTAGCTTGATTTGGTCTGCTTGGCAAACAAAAAGGGAACAGCAGATGGGAAACATCATAAACACTTAGCTGCTAGATTAAACTTCCCTGAGCAGGTTTAATGATTGTAAATGACTATGTACTGAGGTTTGCACAGGTGGTGTAAAGTAAACCTGGACTGCTGTTAGTTAAACCGGTGCTGTAATGGGCAGTTATCTATAGTAACTGCACAGTGAGTGGACTGCGCTGCGTCATACCAGTTCATTTATCATCCAAACACACAGTTGAGACATGTCGGAGCCAAAATGGCATTTAAATGTGTTTGGACGTGGATAGGACATATGTTATTAAGGTAAGGCTGGGTAAGTCCATGCAGCTCTCATGGTCAAAACCGCCACAGGGATCGTTGAACTTTTATACTGATGAATGGCTTACTTCCCTCATCAACAAAATAGCCCCCTGTTACAATGAAAAGAAAATTGAACTTTTTTTTCTTAATCACTTAGATGCACAATGGAACAAATCCACTGTCTTGTATTTATAAAATACTGTATTTATGCACTTACATCTTTCCAGGATTATCAGAGTGTTGCTCAATATTCATTCATTAGCATGGACCACGCCACAACAATGTGTTAGTTAAAGATTTAATGAACATTATGAATGTGCAGATGAACATTATGAATGTGCAGATAGATAAGTTGATCTGGGAGGATGTAGATTATGATGACCAGGAGGAGGAGACTCCGAGTGGGGGTTTGGTCTCAGAAGCAGTTTTTGCCGAAATAGTTTACAGAACCCCAGACAGCACTTGGAAGAGACGTGAGAGGGATGAGGGGGAAGATGGATGAAGGAGAGGGAAAGGGAGGGTGGGTCAAGCAATCAGAGACACAAACCTGGCTGTGCAGCACGGTATATGTAGGTTTGTCTGGTGATTAGAGGTGTGGTTTAGGCGTGGGCCTGCTCCCGAACCTAAGTTAACAAATTATCTTCATTTAGAGCAGCAAAATCACACAAATGGATTTACAGGAACGATAAGTGAACGTTATTTCATATGGGACATATTATACTTCGTCTCAATTTCTCTCCCTCTTTATATTCTATATATTCTTTTAAAATGGTCCTACTTAGAGACAGGACTGAGTCAATGCCTCGGGGCAATAAAATGCAGCACTACAGCAGAAAGACATCTACAGACTCTACAAAGGAGAGACCAAGGCTTATTAAATGATAAAGTGTCAAAGTTAAACACTTATTTTACTCACCTGACTCAATCAGACTTAACTGACTGCATCAGGTCTTCTTACACTTAAAATTCTTTTTTTTGTTCTTCTTAGAATGATACAGTTTGTAAGTAACGCATGTAACCCAGGGTCATTTAACAGACTTGTATAACTCACTATGTCTTTGGTTCTGCAGGTGGGTCAGAAAGCCCAGAGTTTCTGAACTACTACAAGCCCGTGGTGTGGTTCTGGATCCTGGTGGGCCTTGCATACTTTGCTGCTGTGCTCAGTATGATTGGAGACTGGTTCAGAGTCATCTCCAAAAAAACTAAAGAGGAGGTACGTGGTGATGTGGGTGTATGTCACACCGGAGGTAGTCTATACTGATGAAGTATAATTTCTGAGATTGTTGTCCCTAATTGTCCCTCACGTTCCGTTTTGTTTGTGTTGGCATCCTAAACGGTGCTCCTCAGATCTCTGCGGGGTAAATTGAGACAGCTAGCTAAACTATCTGTCCACCCTGAGTTTTATGACTACATAAGTCGACTAAAACAACTTTTGAACATACACATGTTCCACCCAAATAAGTTCCATCCCTAGGCTATTTTGTAGAGACACCAACAAGACGATTGTGATTCGTTTAAAAAAATGCCAATAAACCAGAGCACATTTTTCTCCCATCCCAGAATGTTGTTTGGACTAGCCAGAAAGCACTGTGGAGGAAGGTCTGGAAAAGCAAGACTACCAGAGGTGACGCAAGTTGGAGATTAAATAAGCACTTTCCCGTAAAGAAGGGAAAATTAACTTTTACCTCAGAGGTTTTTGGCTGGACTACAGGGACCAGCCCTAGGAGCTGGAAATTCTGTTGCTAAGTCACTGAGTGAAGTTCCACCATTGGTTGGAGTGACTGTGATGACGTCAGTGTTGGTGTTTCCCCATTGGCCATTGCCCATACAAACTGTAATGAAGTAACACAGGATTTTACCTCTGCTATTGCCATCAATCAGTTGATGACTATAACTTAACATAACTTAATACAAGGTGGAGGTCGTTGTTGTTGGTGGTTCTGCTGCCACCCATGGCAACGTTTTAAGTTACAGGCTTAGCAGCATGGGCAAAGTAGGCTACGTGTAGATGGCACATCACCGTGTATGTGTGTGTGTGTGTGTGCGCTTGCTCCTCTCTGTCAATCTCTGTGCAGACACAAATGAACATGTGGAACAAGTAGGCCTATGTAATTTAGAGAAATAAACAATCACAGACAGCCACACACTGGCTATTTTAAATAAATATAGTGGATTTGCAGATTTTGGTATTTCATCATGCACAAATCGGGGGAATGGGTAAAAAGCTTTATATAGCTTTATGTTCAGTTGCAGCTTTCTGATAAACCTCCTTTTTTTCCCTCCAAGACCAACAAATTTATTTTCACAAATCATTGTTTCCACCCAATCTGACAAGCACAGAGTTATGTTTCCTCATTTGGCAAATGGTTAGTGTCCAGCTCACAAACTGGCAAAGGTTTGATAGCTACATAATAGAACTACTTCTCGAAAAACAACCTCCGTCAGTCCCTTGAGTCACAGAACTTGCCACTGTTTAAACTTTGCTGTTTGGTCCCCTTTGATCAGACACTTATTTAGGAATATTCACCAAATGAGCATATTATAAACTAAAATACAGTAAAATGGTGTTAAAACCAGACTTTGGTCCTCTACAATATGTAGACCATGACAAGAAGGAGGAGGGCCATTTGCAGAAGGATCAGCTGTAATCACATCCGTCTCCTCTGATAGTGATAGAGTAATACCTCATAGCGTTTTTCAAGTCACTCTTTATTCTGAAGTGATTAATTTCCATCCTGGCTGCGCCTTGTGGAGAAAAGGCCAGTTTGTGCAAGAGTTGGATTAAATATTTGGTGTTTTTTTATGTGGCCGCTGCTGAGTAATAAGATGCCTTGCCCTTCTGGCAGGTTCATTATTTACATGTTAGAAGAATGAAGAGAACCACACATACTGTACGCACGCAATAGAATGCATAAACCAGCCACGTGCACATCTCCTGTGAGAATCACCGCACAGACATAATCGGGAGTACAGCTGTGGAGGCTGTGGGCGCTTACTGAGAGAGAATGTTTCAGTGGGAGGTTGGTGGGAGGGGGACGGGAGGTGAGAACGATCGGGAAGAAAAAATGAGGAGGAGAAAGCACGTACTCAAGTGTTTGTGCTCTAGTGTGTGTCTAATGTGCGCACGCATACAGAAACACGCCATCAATTTTGACTTAAGCGCTCAAAAGTCTGCTTTAAACAAGCACACCTCAGAGCCTCATAGACAATGTAACAGCCTGGAGAAAGAGAGCTGATGCATTATAAAGGTGAGTTCAATGATGTGTTCATTCCTCTCCCTTCTGTTGCCTCTCAAGGACCATAAAAATAATCTGTTCCTACCAGACACATTACAGAGTCTATTTATTTATTTTAGTTAGTCTTTTTTTGCTTGAGACTCCTGCAGTCAATTTTAAAATAAATTTCAACAGTGATGGGTGGTTAAGTCAAACTTCTTATGACAATGCAAAGTAGTTCCTGAAGGATGAGACTGTATGAAACTTATGTGGGAATTAGTCTGGTTTACCAGAGTTCAGACTTTATCCTCCACTTCTGCTATCTCCTCTAACTAATTTGCTTAGCTCCAGACAATTGTGATTGTTTTAAAGAAATTCAAACAACCAGAATGTAAACTCCTGCAGCGAGACCATGCTCTAGTGCTGACACATCACTGTGGAGATAGGTCTGGCATTACAAGAGAACAGAATCTGCATACTTTCTTTCTTAGATTTAGACATTTTGGCAAATTAGCATATTTGCCTTTTGGCTGAATGTAAGATGAGTAATACATTTTGTTTGGTAAAAAAATGGCTAAAGTCAGCAGCCAGTTAGCTTACTGTAACGTAGGAGCATGTTGCGCTTAATCGACCAGCAGCCATTAATATTAAGTCTCTCCCTGCAGGTTGGGGAGTTTCGAGCTCACGCAGCCGAGTGGACAGCAAACGTGTCGGCAGAGTTCAAAGAAACCCGGCGGCGACTCAGCGTTGACATCTATGACAAGTTCCAACGTGCTGCATCCATCAAGCGCAAGCTGTCATCCGAGCTGGGTATAAACCAGGAATTGACCCCTGGCAAGAGGGCACTTTCTGTTAACCTGTACGAGGACAGAGAGAACTACCCCAACTCGACTCTCTCCCTCAGTCCCATCACGGGGACTCTGGCCCGGAACGGCAGCTTCTACCTGAACGGCCTCAGCCCAGACTACGCTGACCGGCGGGAGATCGCCATCATCGAAAATCTAAAATAAGATGCGGCATGAAAATGAGATTCAAGAAACTGAATGAAACGCATTTGTTAGCGGACAGAACTTACAAACACATGCCCTCTTTTGTGCTTGTCTGAGCATCTGTTATGAGGTACCTGTGCACATTCATTAAGTGGATTGTACTCCAATTATTGATCGAAAACCTTGAAAAGCTTGACTTTAACACAGATCAATCATCAAAACTCAAACACACACATTTGATGGGCTCGCTCGCAGGTCCCATCAAATCAGCCGACTTCCTTTCTTTGTGTCTGTGCCAACGTGATCGACAGCTGTGCAAGCGATTGAGCCAAATTAGAAGCCTGCTCCAGAATGGAACAAATGATTGTATCAGAGGCATGTGTTCAACAAAGCTATCTCATGAGCAGGAAGGAAATGAAAGCCCATATTGAGGTAGCAACACATCTTAACCTGTGCTCACAAACAAGCCTGTGAACACACAGAAATGAATAGACTCATCCAACTTAGAAAGCAATAGTTGTATCTGTGCTCTTTTCTTGTTGAATTTCCAGAGGCCCTGAAATCTGCATCAGAAAAAGAGGATCCTCACTGCTAAAAACACTCCATAATCAATATCAAACGCTTTTTCTTGATGCGGCACCAGTCCTGTGCTAACACAAAGAAATGGGGCTTTTTCTTTTTAGTTTACACTTCTTCCAGGATGAATTTGTATGCCTTGCATTCGCCGGTCACTTTGCCCTCGCTAAGGACCGACATTTAGCTTTTCACCCTAAGGAATAACCACTTGTGCCTTACGAAAAAAACACACTGAAGATGTGAGGATGGAGATGCATGAAGGAATGAGAAACGCTGTGTCTGTCCATTTACACTCTCAGACTTGGTAAATATAAAGCACAGTAAAAAAAAAATCCATATTTTCAGGAGGGTATCTTGGAATGAATATAGTATGAGGAGGAAGCAATTGGATAGAGGTAAAGGAATCTAGAGTATGCATGGCAACCGAGTGGAGAAACAGTTTCTTAACAACTGTGAAGATGCCTACCAGTCACTGATCAGACCCCATTCTCCCTTATACCAAAGTAATGATCCATGGTTCTGACAGAAGAATCAGAGAGGTCTTCTGCGTGATCAAAGGTCCAGGAGTCCTTTGTGTTATTACATTTTCTTCATGAGACTGAAACATAAAGCTTTGTGCGTCAATACAGTCTTATTTTCGAATAGTACATACACCAGACCAGGGGTAGCAGCTGATATTATACCCCGACATGTATCGTACTGTAACAATGAAAGCTGCATCTTTCCCCTTGCTTTTTATGTTGCAGCTCATCACTACCTTCAGATATAAAGTCAGTGGATTAAGATGAGATCCTTGCCAATTTTGAATGTACACCACCAGAAAGCTCTATTTGCTGTATATCACTGTAGATACAAAATGATTATGACTTTAGAGGTCTAGGAATTTAATTACATACATGCCTGATTTAGTGTTGATTATTGAAAATTGATTAATTGAAAAGTTTATTAAATAGGGAGGAATGTCATGGCACAGTTGGTATCTCACTTTGATTTTTTAAACAGCATAAACATTTTTATTTCAAATTTTAAACAGGCCCTTTTATTAAAATAAGGATGGACTGCATTCGATGACATCACTCAAGGGAATTTTGGATTCTTGTGTCTTGCAATGGAACGGTTTGGATTGTGTGTCTTATGGTGTTATTTCGTGCTTTTATCCAGCATGATATGCTGTAAATGTTCTCAAAACATTTGATAGTGCTATTTACAGTTTGTAGAATTAAAATGTATTTACAAGAAGTGTGATTTAGATAACAGAATGCCATGCAGTATGTGTCAAACCAAGCCTACTCATCTGCTTTACCAAATGTCTATAATGTATCAGAAGAGTGTTTTGTGTGGCAGGAGAAGTCAGTTGCACCAGCTCTTTGTAAGTAAAACAAAATACAGCCAATACAGCTTTCATAACTTTATTATAAACTACAAACGTATTATAGTCTCACATTGACAGACCCCTGTGCTGTGTCAGCACAGGAGTATGGTCTGGCTACGCCACATACCCATTGTGGGATCCAGGGAAAAAAACTGTTTTGGCTTGTTTGTATTTTAACACAAGCTCAACATCCTGGTCAGCTCTAAGCCCTGGATGCAGCGATGGTGCCCTTGCAATTTTTGATAGCGGTAGCAGAAGCGGATACATCAAATGGATTTCACTGCAATTGTACCTCGTACAATTTCATGTGACAAATAAAAAAGGATAGATTGAGTTCATTGATTGATTGATTGTGAGTAACGCACCGGATACCAGGCTTTATCCTAGCTCTGTACATCTGGTAAACCAGACTAATGACAACAACAGTTAGATTGGCATAGTCAGATGTGTATCTCCACTCATTCTAAACCGCATAAACACACTGTTAATTCAGAAACACATTTCCATTTACATATATATATATATAAATAACAGAAAGTAATACCTACATTAGCAAAAGATCAATAGCTAAGTTTAATATCGCTAAACTGTAATTTTTGATTAAAAAAGCAACACATTTCCTAGCAACCAATTTGCACATTAGTCTTTGTAGCTAAGACTTTACTCCAAATCAAGTGTGAAACTAGCAAGCAGTTACTAAGTAATGAGGAAAGACTTTACACACAAACTGAATTAAACAAATCTGGTTTAAACCAGTCTACGGCAGTGTTAGTTGGTTACATGTTTGCTCTCTTTTTTGGTTCTAAATCCCAAGGTTTTCTTAAAAAGGTCGTCCTAAGGGTGAGCAATCACTGACTGTACTGTCAGGTCATCAGCTGCCATGTGTAATCAAGTCAAACAGGAGTCACAAAGAGATTGTGAAGAAAATAAGATAAGGATGAGAGACTATTTCAAAGATGTTCTAAAAAATACTATAATTTTCTTATTCTTGCGTATCTAAAAAGCAATCAAAAACATCTAGAAAAATATGTATGTTGACTTGCAATACACTGAAAGAAATGCTAGGAGTGCGTTACTGTAATGCCCGGGGAAAAGCACTGTATGTGCAGCTGTTCATAGAGAAGTCGTCCTGCTGATGTATCCCTGTCGGCCCTGTGATTGGCAGCCACTTAAAGGCAAGCTGTCAGTGCTGAAGAAAGTCAAGGAGTGCTGTGGATGGAGCGTTATGTAATATGTCAGGCCATGCGAGGACACGTGAGGATGCCTATGCATGATTGTGTTTACCTGTTTGTGTATGAATGAACGTGTGAATGTGCATTGACAAAACTCATTTAATTTCCACCCACAACATTTTCACATGGCATCCTCTTCCTTTCCCTGGGTGACAGTTTTTAATTAAGTCTGCGGCTCTATTAAAATCCTTGTTCAAGCATGTAGAATGTACCGATCCATGACGGCAGAGATGAGCCTCATTATGAATGTAAGCACATTCATGATTTAACATTGTGATTTATGTATGCAAAGTAGAGTTCAATTAGCTCAGTGGGTATGCTGTGAAAACAACTACAGGCATTTTAAAGCCATTGGTCCTCATTTTATTTAAAAAAAAAACACAATGCCATAAAAACATGATCATGTAGAAATCATCTCAACGATCATAATAGATAACAGGGTTATCTGGTTTCAGAGAATCATAATGAAAATGTGCATTACTGACGTCAAGATCTATAATTTTTATAAACCACAACTTTAATTTAGGATTTGGTCAACTTTCTAAAATGTATGCATGACAACTTTTCCAATAAGACCCTTATGTCAAGGCAAACAAAATTAACTGTTTACTTTGTAATTTTTAAATCCCAAATAAACCCATCTGTAAAAACATGCACATTTTCTAAATCTTAATAAAACAAACTTCAACAAGTTTTGCATGCCACTTCAAATGCTATTTCCTGTGTTTATAGATCAGATGTGTCTTTAACAGCAGGCTTTGCTTTTGATAAAGATATGACAACCTTGTGTTTCCAGAATGTTAATATGTTAATGTGGGTATGTCACCTCACAAACTTCAGAAGGTTTAAAATAAAATATTTATATGCAAAGAACTGATGGTCACTGTTTTCTTTCAACTCTTGGACAAATATGGCGTAATACTTATTGTCAACAAATACCATGAAAAGACCAAAAAAACAATGTAAATTCATCTGACCCCAGCCTGCCTGTGGCACTCAGACCAGAGGTTACTACTGACAATATGAATCAATACAAACGGCTCACACATTTACAATTTCACTTCTAGAAAAGGATGAGTAAGATTGCCCCAAACATCTGGGCATTGTTAATTTAAACACATGCTACTTCAACAGGCGTCAGTAGTATATTTGCTGAGGACCATTTTCAACAGCGGATTAATACTCACTTGGCGCCCTTGTGAGTATTTCTAGGAGCGGACAGTTTATCAGGGATTGACTCAAAATTACAAATTTTTAACGGAAAATGTGTTTTTGGACTAAAATGTACAAAAATCCAATAGTAACTGTTTTGTTTTGTACTTGCATATTACATTTATTCAATTTATAATGATGGGTTCCCACATAAGACTGTAATTTTTCCTTAGAGTTAAACAGCACTTGTCCCAGATGAACCTGTAGCTGTTCTGTACAGCTCAATAATAAACATAATAGTAAAAAACACAATGGTTTTGCATGAACACAATGATAGACAATGAATCAGGGCTGACAAACTGATCTGAGTCACTAGTAACAAAATGTTCTTCATGGCTCACAAGCACAGCATGGACCAAGAAGGCTCCCATTAGGAGTCTCTGCATTGACACCTTCACGTACTATGTATGTCTTCACCTCATATGTTTCGAACCCTTTGTACAGTACAGGACAACATTTCTACTTCTGCAACCATTAGAGAAACCCCAATCTGATCAGCATCTGCAACGGTTTCCTTAATGCAAACTGGCAGGTTACTTAATGACGCTGAAGATAGAGAGTGACAATGTGCGTCACCTTGCAGCCTCTGGCTTGTCAACAGAAAGACAGGACCATAAGCACATCCTCAGATGCTGCATTACACCGGGAGGACACAAGTCAAGACTCTTTGGCCTTTAAATGGGAGCAAGTATAATTCACTGCTGAGTTGATTATAGACTGGCTTTATATTGACACAAAAAAACACATTTGAGCCCTTTGTTTGCACAGGACGGGTTTTGTTGTTGGGCGTTTAAATATGCTGTAACTACAGACTTGTTTCATATGGTAAATTAAAAAAGCATAGGTATTCATTTTGGGTGGTGTTGTGAAACACGTTTGTTGTACACATAATGGGGAGTAGACTTTTACAACTGTATTAATGAGCCCATGCAGTCAAATGGCTGTTTGTGACATACGTGGATGCAAATAGTGAGTATCCTGTAGACAGGCAACCAACGAACGGGGCCTGTGGGAAATTGGTTGGATAATAAGAGACTCTGTCTGCAGTGGCATCAGATAAAAACGGTGACTCAGCCCCCAACCAATACTCTCTCAAGCTAAAAAGGTACATGATGAGAGCTGCGGTTACTTCACACTTGAAGAGGGAGCTGCTGTGTGTGTGTGTGTGTGTGTGTGTGTGTATGTGTGTGTGTGTGTGTGTGTGAGAGAGAGATGGCTCAATGTGATAGGTCCTTTGCAAAATGTCAAGTTAAACAGTAGGCTTTTATTCAGCCTATAATTGGCCTCATAATATCTTTTCCTTTGCTTTTTTTAGATTTAGTTTCTTTGCACCAGACTTCTGTGCCAAGTTTCTGTCACCATAAAACACACTATTAAATACATTTTAAGTATGGATTTTGAAAATACTGTTTGATTGCCTCCATTGTGAGACACCCATTATGGCACCCATTTACTGCCTTGTTAGTGTGTGGAACCGAGCTAATGTATTGACCTCGGCTGAATAGGACATGTGTAACTGCAGAAACATGACAAGGCAGGTTCTATGTAACTCAATCAATGCTAACCGATATCTTTCTTGTCCAGACAATAAAGCTTTTAAGGAATAGTGCAACATTTCGTGACATGCCCTAAAACACTTTCTTGCAGACAGTTGGATTAGAAGAATGACACGTCTCTTTGTGTCAATTAGCTTAGCTTAGCACAAACATTGAAATCAGGGGAAAACAGCTGGCCTGGCTTTGTCCAAAGGTAGACATTTGGCCAACATTACATGCATAGATGTAAATTGAAATGTGGTGTCCCCTCCTTGTGATGCAGAGACACTGCCCATGAATGAATGGCGGAGTCTCGTTCCGCACACTTTTGTCAGTACACTGCTAATGTGCATTGACCACTTATTGCCATAGTGCCCACTTTCAATGGTTAGTATTGTCTCAAATGGAGCACTTGTATTGAAACACTCACTGGAAATGACGAGCGGTTGGCTTGGCTAGCCGGCTCCCAATATCTGACGAAAATCTTTAAAAAAAAAGAAGCAATTGTATGGCCTATTTCTCGTATAACATGTTTTCAGAAAAGGGTTTCGGTAAACTGTTTTGGAAAATTTGAGATCGTAATCCCAACCAGCCGCCATTAAGCTCTGTTGTGAAATCCAGGAGACGCCAAACCCATGTGACGTGTTCGTCCAATCAGATGCCGGTCGACGTTCATGGTCCCTCCCCTTTCCGTTTTTCCACAGATTAGGTGCGTGCAGTGTCCATCTTTCCACACTGAACTTTTTGCATGTTTTTAGGGGCTCATCCAGGTACTTTCAGTGCACTTACTTTTTGTGTTATCTACACTACTTACTTAAAACTAAGTGTGAAAATAGGCGGGTTGAAACACAGCCTATATCTACTAAACGTCATGCCAATTCATCCACTGTAATACTTATTGAGATCCTTCATCATTAGCTTAGCTCCCTCTAAAACTATTGCTATTTTTACATTTCTGTTTAAACACACATTATAAGTGATATGCAACGTGTGCTGATTAGTGAGCTGTAGAGGTGTTGGCAGGCATATTTCCTTGACTTTGGACCAAGCCAAATTAACTGTTTCCCCTTGATTCCAGTGTTTATGCTGAGCTACTGTAAGCTAATCACCTCCTGGCTTCAGCTCCGCACTCAATGCACAGCCATAAGAGTGGTATCAATTTAAATGTTCTAAGTCCAACAAAGCAAAGAAGCATATCGCTCAAAATGTAAAAAAAAAATCTTAAAAATTCATCAAGTACTAGTGGAATTATTTTTCAAAGCTGGATTCTTTTTTTTTTTTTTTGGTACTGAACTATCTACAATCTGGTATTCAGCTTTGCTTCTTCTAACAAAAAAGAAAAGTAAAACCTGTCTTAAAGAAGCCCCCTTATGATGATTGACCCCATAAATACGTACGTATATACTGTATATATCAGGAATTCTAGACTAAAAGTCAAGCTGACAACAAAGAGCAACTCAGCAATCCAGAGTGGAATGATTTGAACTTGAACCTTTCCATGGATGTAACAGCATTTTCCTGTCATGTACAGGGTGTTGCAGACAGGATATCCTCTCACACTAAGAGCCTAAGTGACATCCTGACCTTTCCTGCATTAATTCTCCCTGTGGAGCATGAATATATATATATATATATATATATATATATATATATATATATATATATATATATATATATATATATATATATATATATATATATATATATATATATATATATATATATATATAGTTAGAGAAGGCGTCCTTGATGAATAGTAATGGTGGCAACACAACCATGTGACTTTTAACATACCTTGCTAACGTCAAAAACTCTAAAAATTATTCCTGATGTACAGATGGAAACAAGATGAAGTGTTGCCACAGTCCATCATCACACACTGTTGTCAGGGCTTACAGTGCATTCTCAGTCTTATTACATGTACATGAGGATTTTGCAGATGTTTAATTAGAGGTTGAAGAGTTTCTGAGAGGCTGTGCAGCAGGCACAGGCATTAAAGTTGACTTCAAAAGCTAAGGGCTGGACAGGTTTATACTCCATTAGACACATTTATGGATTTGACACCTCAGTACAGATGTAGGGTGCTACTGCGCCCTTGATATCCGCACGGAGCTGCTGAAAAATAGCCTCCGGAAGGAACTTGCTTTGTGTCCATTCAAAAAGTTGTTTAAGTCGTGCTAGGGAAAACAAGATTGGACAGATAGTCTTTCTAGCTGTCCCTATTTACCCTGCAGAGATCAGAGAAGCAGTTAACCATAGTCCTCATAAATCCACCAAAGTTGAATTCCAACACAAAGAAAGCAGAAGGAAACTAAAAAGACATGCACCCAGCTGAATTTCCTGCGGCACCAGAACAATCCTGAAAGTGGAACGTTGAGGATGTACACCAGGAACTTAGTGTTTGCTGTTCTCACTATCTAGTTGAGATAAGGTAAATTAATAGGTTGTTCCAGTTCTTCTTTCTTTATTAATAAAAGTGCTCTTGAGTCAGATCTCTTAAATATTTAGACTATTGATTTCTTACCAGTGGTCTTGAGTTGATTGCGTTCCTTTTTACCATGAAAATAGTTTGTGAGGGTTAATCAGGGTTGCTCGGTTTGGACTTGATGTGAAGGAAAACGCTTAGATATTGGTCACCAATTCAAGTCAAAAATCCAATTTGATATCAGTTCATGAGACACAGAGCTTATTAACTAATGATCAGGAAACATTTAAGACAGAAATGTCACATAAAGTCTTTAATGAGTTGTAAAAGAACAAAAAAATGACATTCCTACATGATAGATGGGGAATAAACTGACTTCATCTGGTACCTGGCCACTGTTCGCCAAGAAATAGTTACAGCGCATATTTAAACAATGTGTTAATTAAAGTTAGATGCTGCTTGGCATAGAATTCAATTTAGACAGAGCCAGGCTAGCAGTTCCCTCCCGCTTCCAGCCTTTAAAATAAGCTCCTCCTGGCTCCAGATGTGCACTTAATGCACACACATGACAGTGGTAGCCATCTTCTCATCTAACTTTTGGCAACAATTAAAAAGAAATTCCTATTTCCTAACATAAAACTATTTACTATCTTTAAAGTCCATCCCTTTTTCTTATGCTTGTGTCCCCTTTTCCTGGGGTAGAGATGTATTAAAAATGTTGAGTTTTAATATAAATTTGTTTTCTATCAGTTTAAATCTGAGGAGGTGTCGTTGGAATTGTGCGACCTAACAGCCATCAGTAATGACATTAGTTACACCTGTGCTTTCCTGTGATGACACATAAAGGCCCATCATGAGCTGTTGACGCGCAGCTGCCCTTTATAGTCTGATACGATTAAAAGAGTAATTCTTTCCGGTCCCTGTAACTTTCTATGTATACCTCTTCAGCCCACGTATGTAAACCAATTTGTTTGTGCTTAAGAATAGAAATAAGACATTGTAAGCACTGATGAGTACAGCTTTTTCAGAGGGAAAACAATCAGTGGGGCCAAATAAGAAAGCAGCTTTAGATCCCTCTTCCCACGCAAAGAATTCAAGCAACACCGCACGCTTGTAATTTTGATTGGTTTGAAACAACTGTTCTGTCCTCTGGGAAAACAGAAGCAAGCAATAGGCTGGCATTATACATACAATCGCATCCATAGACCTACCAAGAGAGAAGAAGGTCAAGCAGAAAACAAAGTTTCCATCCACTTGTCAATCAAATTATCTGAAATTCGGTTAAAAAAACTCATGTGAATAAAGTTGGTGAAAGTGTGTTTCCATGCAACGGCTTTAAAGCCAACAAAAACTGGAGCGTAATGACGTCACAAGCTGCTTTGCGATCAAGATTGTATATAGTATTGATTTGAGACAATTTAAAGTGTTTCAATTCATTTTGGCACTGAATCGCACAACATTCAAACAAATATTTGCGAACAAAGCTTTTCTAGACAAAATGGAACGCGGCATCTACCCACAAATGATCAATATTGTACAAGTGATGATAGTGCTCATGTAGCAGCTGATGGGGACATATCAAGCTATGATAAGAAAACAGCGACACTATCAACGCATTGTCACATTCTGTTTGAGCACCTTCAGTTTACTCCGGGGGACGTCCCATGGCTTGTAGTAACCTTTGTTAGCCATTTCCTTTGTGAGTTCCTGATAAATTAAATTCCAAAAATCTCTTGTCTCCTTGTTCGTCCACTTCCATCTGTTTTTGTTGACACCCGCTATGTGTGCAAACAGAGCGGAAATACTGGGCAAAAATTAAAACTCAACTAAAACTTCTTCTTCTTTCTTTTGTGGCGGGTTGCAACCACAAAATGACCTGAAACTTAATCGCATTTCATTATTAGGCAAATAACATTTCCATCAGACATATATCGATCAAGATAAAATTTGGTGAGACCTAACATATTTCCTTTGAGTTGATATTCATGATATATTGAATTTTACTGTTTCTATAAGGCATTTTTCATTCAATATCACTTAATTTGGATAAAAACATGTGGAGGGAAACAGTTTCTGACTCAGAAAACATACTTAATTATTGTGACCAGGGTCTGAAGAGTTTAAATGAGCCATCTTTTCAAAAGTAGCACAAGCACAAAACAAAAGTAGTTTAATTCAAGACTGCAATTTTTTAAATAGTCAGACCTCAAACTACTTTTATACAATGATTACTGGCGGGAAAGCAAATGTTGAGGCCCTGCATACAAAATATTTATGCTGCAGGTACTTTGCATGCGCAAGCCATTGCAAATATAGGTAGCGAAGCAGATATACTACTGTGTATTTTGTTTGGAAGGAAACCTTTCAGTCTGTCTTGCCTTGTCTTGATTTACTTCCTGTCTTTTGGTTTTCCCCCCTCTTGTGATTGCCTCATGTCTTTCACCTGGGGGTGTGTGTGTGGTCTACCCAGTTGTGGGTTCCTGACATTTTGTTGTACAGGACACCTTTTGTTTGTATGGATTTTGTTATTGTTAATTAAATCTTAAGTCTGTCTCTGTATTTGGGTCCACAATTCCCTGTATCACATAAAAGGAAAAGAAGAAATAGTATTTACCAATTATTTCAGCACAAACACTCAGGAGAGAGACATGTTGTACAAAAAAACAGAGAGAACTCTCTAAGTCTAAGGAAATCTCACACATGAATTGGCACAAGATGAGAGTCCCAACAGTAAACGGGAACAGGTGATTTTACACAGTTAAACACAGAAGGGAAGTGAGCAGCGAGGAAGAGCATCCACAGACAGCGTTATGTCAAAATGTATCTTTCAAGTTCTACTTTTATTTTTCTATTTTCTCACACAAGGTCATGTTTCTGTTCAGTTTGTTTGTTTGTTTGTCAGCAGTATAACAAAAAAGCTTTGGAATTTTAGAAATTGATCTGAATCAAAGGGGAAATACAGAATTTTTCACTTTCGTTAACATTGCGAGATAGGGCAATCTGGCCTTGGTGGCATAAATGCCATACGTCTTAAAATCCAGTAGATCTTGGTAAAGTTCAACAGCGACAGAACAAAGCTAATTGTAGAAATAAGATGACTTTATATGACAATCCAAATTCACAGATTCCAGTGATCGTCTGGGGTAACCCACACATGTCGGCTACCCGAACTTCAAACAGAAGGTAGTCATCATGGGGTATAACTTTGTACACAATCATAATAGTTTTGGAAATATACCCAGATAATACGTATGTCGTGGTTGACCTTGCAGATTTGCAAATAATAAATGACTAGGTGGATATCTGCACTCTTGGAGTACCATTCTAGTATTATTCTACTACCTTTCCTAAACATGCCCACTTACTGGGTGCAAAGACTTGAAGTGCTCTCTCCCAGTGATGCTGCACTGATGATTTCATATGAACAATGATCGAATGAATCTGTAATGTGAAAGATATTACAAGTGCTTTTAGCATCTTTTAGCTAACGTGTTTGCTGTGGGTCAATCTCATCAACTTTTATCAGCAACGAGGCTCTGACTAACCTGCCGTGGGCTACTTGGCTCGCACAAAAGAGCACAGAGACAAAGTTAGGGACTAGCTAGTGAACACAGTGGAGCATTTCGCCAAGTATTTCCCTCAGGAGTTGGTCAAGGCCAAAAAAACAGCAAAATGTGTGGAGTAGTTACTACATTGGACTTTTCTTGCATTCACGGAATATTGGCAAACCGGGAAGAACCAGAAAACCTCCCTCTGTTAGGTCGTTTTCCAAGTTGCCAGAAAAAAAAAGTTGCTTTAAGGGGTTTCAGATATATTTTAGCTTCTTTATTCTTTCATATGAACTCAGACAATTTGGTGGCAGCATTTGGGATTTTGGCAGAAGGCAACTCCATCAAGTCTTAAATGATAGAAGAGGGATGTTTGAACAGAATCAGAAATACTTCATTGATCCCCGAAGGGAAATTCTGTGTTGCAGTTGCACAAATTGTATAAATAAAGTAAATAAAGTGTGCAGAATATTTGTAGTCTGTCTTTACAAGGGTTGTTTGGAATGTATTTATCGAACACAGTGGCTTCTTACTGCTCCTGCAGACTTCAATCAATCATCTGTGTGAAGAAGAAAATTACATTGTCATGCTTTAGTCCTATAGAATGTGAATGCAGACTCAAACTGTAGATTGAAGTGGTTACATAAGCACATTTATATGAGATGCTTAGCATGGACAAGGTTGTGCATTCTACACACCCAAGGCTTATTGCATTACACAAGTAATGTACATTGACATGCATGTTTGGGATGCATACTGTAAGCATGCATGACAAATGTCAGTTTTCCTTGCAGACCCTGGTTATAAAATGCCAATCCACATGGGGGAAACAAACTTTGATGATGCAGAGCTGGAAATTGAGAAGGAAATGCCCAATTTCAAGACTAAGTTCTGCATGAGAGCAAAAAGAGATGTTTGAAAAGATTGTAGAATGGTGTTGGTGTAAGATTTGTTGTGAAGTCAAACAACTAGAAAAGAATGCCATTATAGTAGTCTTTGTCCCAAAACTGAGCAAATGACTTAAAACTCAAACAACTCATTTCTAAGGATGGACTTAGACTTCGAACATCAGAGGCCGCCTCAGGCAGAGAGCTAAGTAGGCTGAACACAGGTGCAACCAATGAGTAATCAACACAGGTGAAAACACTGAGTCTAATTAACTCCAGCCTGTTCAGCAGAGAAACCTCAACCAGAAACAACATCTATAGTATAGTTACAAAACAAATGGGGGAAAAAACTCAAGGAAAGCCAGCTGTGGTCCAAATTATCTGGTGGTCCAAGTCAAACCTCCGGCTGTGGAAGGCACTTTCACAATGGACTTAGCAGAAACGTCTCACGCAGAGAGAAAGAAAGTCAGGCGCAAACGCCATCAAATCTTTGATTGAATTGTTGTTCTGTGAGTGAAAATGTTTTATGGCAGCATAAATGGTTAGCACTTTTGCCTCACAGCAAGAAGGTTCTTGGTTTGAATCCAGGTCGTTCTGGGTCTTTCTGTGTGGAGTTTTTATGGTGTCTCTGTGTTTGCGTGGGTTTTCTCTGGGTGCTCTGTTTTTTTCCCACCATAAAGACAACTGTGCTAGGTAGGACTACAGTTGAAAAATGGCTGATTGGCTAACACTGATGCACTTATAGAAATGTTGATAAACGTGCATTTCCCTAATGAAATAAATTGAATTAAGTTATTTGGACCCAGTCTAATCAACACATTCACTATTTGGTTGGTTCAATGACCTGGGGCCTTTTACACAAGACAAGAATAATGGATTAAGCCGGGATATTCAAGTTGTCCCTGGATGAATTTAGCTTTGACTGGGTTGCACAAAAGCAGGTTGAATTAAACCCAGCCGAGTAACCATGGTGATTTATTCTTTGAGGCTAGCCTGGTTCAGAGCAGGCTAACAACCAGGCTAAGATTAATCCTGGAGTCTCATGTGTTAAATCAGGTGCCGTTCTGATCCGAAATAAACGTGTTCAACAGTTATTTTGTTGTCTTCTGAATGTGTTCTGCTTTATTTTTATTAACATGCATTACTTGGAACTATTGTTGTCACAAGTTTGATTTAAACCCTACTACAGCAGCTGTTTAGATGAACGGAAATGGTTGCACTGGCAGCCAGATGCGGAGTGGCAATCGGGAGAGTCTGGACTTTTCCCAGTAGGACGGTGGTGTTTTGGCCGCTTCCTGCCGGCAGACCTGTGCATCGCATCCGTGTCCTCTCTCTCTGTAAAAGTAGAGATGAGCAGCGCGGCTTCCGTGGTCTGTGCAGGAATTTTAATTTGGATCGTATTACTCAAAATTTAGTATTAGACATGGCATAGAGATTTGTGCATATGGTTGTAAAACATGTTCTTGTGTTCTGAATAAAGGTTTGAAATTAAGCCTAGTCATTATGGTAAATTCCCAGAGGAACATTAATTCCCTCTGGTCACTTTTGAGGCAAAGTAGGTTAAATAATACTATTTATTTACATAGTGCTTTACATGGTAGGCTACTCAGAAGACACTTTACAGTAAACCAGCACATGTATCACATAAAAAAGATACAGCAGTGAAACCAACACATAAAACAAGCATATTAAAAGCAATTAAAACACAGTGTAGCTTACAATTTTGTAGAAATGTGGAGTGACTATTAGTCTAAGTAGATATTTTTAAATCCTTACGCATTCAGTCCGTCCGCTATGGTCTGTTGGTCTGCTTTTTCTCTCTGTTTGATGACAACAGCCTTATTTCCCTTTATGCATATCACATGCATCACCTCCTCATTACTTTCCATTAGAAGCTGCTGCTCATTGGGTGAAACATATGGCGCATACAGTACGTCTTCCCCATTTCTGCATCAGTAAATGTGTGCTTGATACTGTGGTCTATTTAAGAAAGCCGTGAACGTGCACTAATCCAAGTTATCTACACCTGGCTTGATGTAGCTTCACCTTCTCATCCTGGCTCACCAAACGTGCAACCATTAAGCCACGATGAGCGGATCACACTAATTCAAGCTGCATTTTTTTAGTTATCCTGGATATCCTTATTCTACTTTTGTGCAACAGGCCACTGGAGGCTTTTACACTAATTATATACAACAATAGATACAAGCCAAAGGTGATGGCAGCTAACATGATATATATGATAAAATCATAGACTGTGAAAAACAATAGTCATGCTTCCGGGCCTGAAGAGTCAAGCCAATGCGTCAGTTCCTTGATCCTGCATTATATTTATTTACCAGCAGGGGGCGACTCCACTGGATCCAAAAAGAAGTTGGTTTGTTTATGTTTATGAGAAAATGAAACTACTTCTTACTTTACTACCGCAGTAAACATTTTCATAACACGCATACATTAGCATTTTATTTGGCAGATTTTTGGGAAAGTTCTTAATTTGTGCTTCGTTTAGATGGAAACCTTACTACCGTTGTCTGGGATCTTCAAATGACCTTGAGTGTTTGTACAGCATGCTTTGGTAATTTATCCATGGCTTAATGCACTGTCTTTGCCTAAAAGTTTAGTTTTTTCAAAAAAAAATTATTTGCATCTTTACTTAAAATCACCTATTGTCATCAGACGCCCCTCTACCCTGTTTGGTTGCACCTTGTCTGCTCTACTCTTGCAGGTGCATGTAATTAGTAGGCGGGGCTGTCCACTTGGGCTGACAGCACTACATAAGCCACCACCTCAATCCTCATGGAAAGACTTGCTTTGTGTGGTTCTTTTACATAGTGGCATTGTGCTAAGCCATGCAGATTCCAAAGCAGGCGTTAGTCAATGTTTTTCTCATAGTCAATAAACCCCATTTTAACATCAAGTTACAATGAACTGTTAGAAAAATTATTACCAAACGAAAACAAAAGAATCACTAGAGTCACTTTTGTCCAGTGATCTTGTCCCTCCACTAGAGGATCTTTTCAATGAGTTCTTTTCAATGAGAGTCCTCGACTCCCCCCGGGCACGGTTTTAAGGTTCCAAACCTAGGAAGAGGAAGGGATGTTGGGATCCGGCTCAAAATGAAGGAAACATTATTACCAAAAGATGACAAAGAATCACTGAAGTCACTTTAACAAAGTTTACTTGCTCAATGAGTCAATCAAGTACACCCACAAGGTACAGAGATGGACTAGAGAACAAATTCTTCAGTTTCCAGTTATACACTGAAAACCCTCATCTCTATGCATCAAACAGCTGCCCTATATCAAAGACAAAAAACTCCACCTGGCATAGGAAAAGGGTGTAAAGGGAACAAGTCTAGCCAAGTTCTTTGAAGATAGCTGTGAATTATGTGACCATGGGTCCTTCAGGCAAAGATGGCTGTTATAAATCAGCAAAAGCAGGAGACATTCAGTTTAACAGTTACATTTTTCTAACATGAACCTAGGCACTTTATTTTGAGTAAATTACACACACACACACTGGTGCTGCAAATACTCACAAAAAGCACCAAATGTGTATTCATCCATGGCTGAAAATAGTCCTCAACAAATACTCAATTTACTTCTGCTTGAGTGACCATTGCTAAAAACTACAGTGCCCAGCTGTTTTAGGAAATTACTTTGCCAGTGTCACATACAGAGAGGGGAAGTCAGAAATTGAGAAAGGGATTAATAATGTGTTTGGTTGGTGTTTTCACAGGATTTGTTAACCGCAAGAAACCAGTGGACTAGATTTACACATCCTTATCCTTTATACCTGTTTCCTCTGGTTTCATTTATGTCATAGACACTACAGGTATAACAAGGTTGTCCACAAACAAATGTTAATACATGCAGGGGAGCAGGAAACCACAGTTCCCTGCTGTGGAGAGATCATTTTGTACTACACCGTACATCCTCTGAGCCATTGCTGCCAATGCGTAAAACATTAAACGGCAAGGTGTTTTCTATTTTTCTGCAGGAGGGAAACATCTGGTAGTGAGCTTTCCCCTTTGGAAGATGTGATAGCTTTCATGTCAGTTTTCTTTTTCTGATGTGGAAAAATAGTCTCAATAGGATATTTAAAGGCACTAACAGGAAGGAAAATAAAGGATTCCTTCCTCCTGCCTTAAATCCCGCTGCCATTAAAGACAGGTGTACCCCTCCGGAGTCAAACAAACAGATGCAACCAACTGGATTAAACCTGAACACACTGCACTCTGTTCCACATAGTTTCCATCTCTGATAACATCTGTAAAAGCACAATATTTCCTCTTTTGTATTGTTCACTCATCGCTCATGCAATTTGTCCACAACAGCAAATTAAACGTGCAACATTTCACACTTGGGATTTAATTGTAATACAATGGTGTGGAAATGTATGAAACAAACACCGCTAACTCAAGCAAATAAGAGCACTTTTATTTAGTAAACTTGAGTACTGTAGAAATGTTTTTATTATCTTTTTAAGATACAATCAAGGTGCATGAAAATAATCCACAAAATAATCCACAAAAAGGGTCATATAATCTAAAAACATTGGAGAAACTCCTCAAGAACGTGACAGTTAACAATACAAAACAACTTTAACAATACGAAAGCATTTACAGGCTTTGCTTAAAGCCGTTTCAAAGCATGTTTCATCACTAAAACCAACATAGATCCAAAACAACAATAAACCATGGAGTACAATACAGATATGACATCAGTATCAATGTTGTTGTTGATTTGGTAACAGCTGGACGTTTGTACAGACTGTACAAAAAGCATCCAAGAAATTATTTTTGTTTTTTCCTCAGCTAGCAAGCACATTTCCAGGTGTTTTATTCTAATCAGTGAAGAGTGTCATATGCATGATAGTATTCACACTTCTTTATCAGGCACCAAATCTTCCTGCACTGAATTTGGGAACAGAATGTCACCTCCTCACACATCTGGTTCTTTTCCACCTTGATGGTTTTCAATCTATGGCAACACAGAAGCTTCAATACATACTTTGGAAGAGGTGATTCCTTGCTGTTCCACACTAATTGAATAAACAAATTAGTATAAAATGGGTTAAGTTTTTTTCAATATGAAGCTCATACCACCATCATGTTTTCTTTTAAACTCGGGGTATCGTGAACACTTGAGGCCTTTGAACCTTCAATATCAGGAGTCAAATATCAGAAGTCACGGTCCCAGCCAGAGAACTCCTCCTCTGCTTTAGTCTGATCCGGAGGGAAACGATCAAAGTTGATGTAGCAGGGGCCCTGAAAGAGGAAGAGATTTCATAGTTCATTGAACTAGAGATAGTTCATTGAAGATTGAGGATGTATTAGATGCACACAGTCCTGTTTAACCGAGACCTATTAGTCTGTCCCCCCCAGCCTGTTTCTTCTGACGTAAGTAGAAGGCTTTAAAATCAAAGGTTCTGAAAATATTAGCAATTTATTTGACATTTCTGCCAAAGTTTGAACAGTTTGGCTTATTTGAAATGAGACATTTCTGTTAACAGTATTGCTCCTGATAAATATTATCTAAAGATATTTAATTTTTATAAATGTAATTTTGATTGTTGCACATTTAGTAATGCATGTTCAATGTTATAAATAAATAGGAAATGATTTGAAAGCAAGCTGTTCTTTGGTTCTGTTTTCCTTAACCAAAACACATGGTATAAGTCACTTTTGACACAATTATGAAAGAAACTCCGCCAGGTTTAACTTGCCTTGCGTATGAGCCGGACTGTGGGGGCGTCGAGCTGACCTACTCGCAGCTTGTGCCAGTTCATGCTGCTGAACCACCTGAAGGGAGAGATGAGGGACATCACAGGTCAAACACACTGAGAGTGAGAAATAACTCAAATCAAAAAGCTCAGTCTGAAGTGGAGAAACATACGAGCAAAAACAAACATACTTTAATTAAAAAATACAACAGGACAACTGGTGATTGCTTTTTGTGGCTTTTCACCCAAGAGTTATGAGGAATCACTAACATGTTGCCATGGTTACCTGTGATGCCGCACATCTTTGATTCCATTCTTGGTGTTACCTAACCTCTGACCTGGACGAGGTCTGCATACAAAATACAAGACATAATTCAGACTACAACAGCGACAGCATTTCCATCCAATTATTTCCACTATTCAAGGGATTGCCTTCTAAAAACTATTTACATACAAGCGCGTATTGTGATACAGTGCGGATCATCCCATAATTCATAATTCACACTGGGTGTAACTGTATGATATGCTCAAACATCCATAATCTTCACATACACATTATATGATCTCTGTTTTATTAGAAAGTTATCAGGCAACACATTGGGTTAATTTGCATTTATAAACTTTATAAACATGCAGTCCATACAATCTTCTCACCTGCACAATTTGCTGATAATAGACCTGGCTGCCTCGCTCATGTAAGGTGGGTACTTAAGCACCCCATCCAAAATTTTGGCATAAATTTTCTGAGGCTCTGAACTTGAAAATGGAGGGCTGACAAGTTAAAAAGAGAGAAGAGTGATGTTTTAATGTTTTGACAGTCTGACATAAAAAAAAAAACCTGAACCTGCGACTGCAGACACTGGATTATGCAAATGTCATCTGCTGCCATCTACTGGCTAGCATTTGTGTTGCGACTCTCTGTGACACAAAATCCTTATTTTGCTTCAAAATGAAAAAATCTTAGGTCATGTAATAAAACAACCTCGTCAGATATGAACCACACGAGACAGCAGAAATGCTTGCTTCCAAATAAGGGCAGGTGAAAATGTTATACCTTCCCACCAATAGCTCATAGATCAGGATGCCGAGGGACCAAAAGTCCACTGCAAAGTCGTGTCCCTGGTTCTTGATGATCTCTGGGGCCATGTACTCAGGAGTACCCACAAACGAGTAGGTTTTCTCACCACGCACCAACTCCTTTGCAAAACCAAAGTCCACCTGCAGAAACACACACGTGCACATGCACACAGGCACATTTTCATACTCAGCACCTAGGTAAGCACCTACACATGAAAACACTAGTGAGCTTGAAGAAACGGACACACACACTGTACATAGATTGGTACTCACCAGTTTAACGTAGCCCTTTATGCTCAGCATCAGGTTCTCAGGCTTCAGGTCTCTGTACATGATGTTCTTCTTGTGGAGGTAGGCGTAGGCTTCCACCACACAGGCAGTGCAGAACACAGCCATGGCCTCGTCAAAACGCCCTCTGAAATCACACAGGCATGGAAAGTTCAAACAGCCCTCTCAAACAACTTCCTCCTCTGCTCACGTTAATTGGTTTTAGTTTGTTTTCTTTTCTATCTATCTATTTATCTATCTATCTATCTATCTATCTATGTTCCTTTGTCTGGGCAGTAACAGCTGTGAAAAACTGCTGTTTGTTTCATTGTTAGCATTGCAGATTGCTCTCATTGTAACAGCTTCGGCAGTTCTTCTCTATTACATACTGGCAGCTACTGTAAGTGCAACTTGATCTCCCTGAGTAACAACGCACCCACAATCTTTTGCTTGAACAAACAAACATCTACATCTCGTTGTCTGTGTTTTCTCACACTTCTTTGAGTTTGGTCCAGATCTCTCCTCCAGCACAGAACTCCATGACCATGTAGATGTATCGTTTGTCCTTAAAAGCAGCATGAAGTCTGCAGGGAAAAAAATGGAAAAGAAGGATTAAAGACTAACACCTTCAGGTTCTCTGGACAATAAAGTGAATTTATGTAAATTGATGATTTTGTGTGTGTGTGTACGGTGAACGTGTGAACGTATGTGCATGCGTGCTACCTGACGATGAAGTCACACTGCGTGGCTTTGAGGATCTTTTTCTCAAACAACATGTGCTCCTCCTGTCTCTTGGCAACTATAAGCTTCTTGCTGACTCGTTTCATGGCGTAATATGTCCCATGATTCACGGTGGTCATCTTAGAATGACATCAAAACGATGATCATCACTTAGATATTTGTGGTAAATGTCCTGGATTTGTATATACAATGTAAATTTACAATATCACACAAAAATCTAAAGTACAGTTTTTTTAAATACAAGCACAACACGACAAGTAAAACTTGTAAAAATAAAAAAAAGGAGAAAATGTTGGTAAACTCAATGTTTTTTTATGAATGTGGTATTAATGTCTTGAAAGGTCGACAGGCTTCCTGTCAGTTTCCCATGAGTACTGTAAACTATAGTTTGAACTTTCATTGTGTGACTTTCTGCATACTTTGGATTTGTTAGGGACTGTATGAAAATGATTACAGGGAGGGGGAGTGTTGTCTGTTTTTTAATGTTTTTTTTGGGGGGGGGGAGTTTTGGAGCCATGGTAGCTCCCCTGGTTGAGCGTGCTCCCAACCAGGTTTCATTCTTCCCTTGTAAAAAAGCTATTTTCTGAAAAGTAAGACACTATTTTCTTCACTTGTTAAGGCGTAGGTCCAAAGTAAATATAATTGTTACATGGAAGGGTCTTGCTTTTTAATAAAATAAATGATTTAATTCAGCCCCTCTCCACACCCCAATCATTTTCATACAGTCCCGTAGGATTCTAGCGCCAGTTCTTCTATTTGTTACCGTGCTTCAGTCTGATGTATTTTAACCAGAAAAAAATGCTGAAAAAGTTTTGTACTCACTCAAAGAAATGACTAATGGAGCTCAGCGCAAATTCTTTCAGGAAGACTTCTAAATAACTTCAATCACCACCATCTCTTCCTAAAACTATTCAGCTGTTAAGAGGCGTTCACTTTTCAGTAAACCAACCAAAATTGACCACGAAATTTACAATCCAATCACAGCACAACATCTAGCTTTAAATGTCTTCTCTCTTGCTATCAGCTGTCTTTTCAGGCAAATGTGCAACCCTCCTCCTCCCCCTCCATCTCCGGTCATCATCAACCACGGCAACCTGAGTGCTTTTCTGAAAGAAAGCTCCTTCGTTCGGTCTCCGGGTTCCTTCTCAACCATCACCAGTGTCTAGGCTCCATCTATTTAAAATATTGACGATGGAGTCTAATCCCCAAAGACTCTGTACATGACATATCATGCTTATGTACAATACATCTTTGCATATCTGCAACAAAGTCTCTCCTGATTAAAATACCAATGTGGTTTGTATAGGAGAACTGATGAATTTTACACTCTAGCGAATATTGGAACTCACCAGCGCAACACGACCAAACCCTCCGACTCCAAGCGTGACCGGATCTCCTTGATAGCGACCCTCCTGGTATGGCACAGGGACCAGGTCCTTAAACCTCAGAGTGGAGCCGGGACTGACCAAGACACACAGAGACTTTTTAATTAATGCTGTTTCATTTCAAGGAACCCATTTGTGTGATTTACATCTTCTTATCAGCTTCTGCAGCTACTCACCTCGACTTTTCTGGAACTTGGGCCTCCTGCAGCACTTTGGAGCTGGGAGTAATACATGAATAAATTAATCAGCACAGCATTAGTCGTTCACACATCCCACTATTCTCCCCAAGATGGGGAAATAGATTCATGGTCATAAAACAAAACTTGTTCTGCCGTACATACTCGTCGAACAGCTCCAGATGTTCTATGGGAATTGTCTCTTCAAATACCCTAACAGAAAGGCAATATTAGACAAACAGTCATTAGAAAAGCACACAAAAGCAAATAGTGCAAACAAGGCGACAATTACACAGAACTAATGCACTGGTGGAATTTGTTGAAGGATCTCGCTTTCTCTCAGACAGCAACAGCCTGACCGAACAGCACCATCACACTCATTTAGACTCCGAGGTTAATGTGGAGCCAGACTCACTCCTTGTCAATGGAGAAGCAGGTAACAGGCCCGTTAGCACTGCAGGTGGCAGTTCTCAACACTTCCCTGCAGGAGGAAAAACACTGCACTCAGTGAACTCAGAAAAATGTCAATACTGTAAATATACATTAGTCAACACCTTTTTAAAGGATTTATGTGTGCCAAAAATTTGACAAAACTAAAAGGGTGAGGCAAAGGACACAAACATTTTATTCAAAATGTAATTGTGAGGAGTGGTTCCCATACTCAATCTTATGTGTGTGATCATATTTTTACTATACTTTAGTCTCATGTTCCTTTTGTTTATGTCTAATATCTTTTTTTATTCATTAATTATCAGTTTTTAATTATGTGGATTTTGTTTTTAGTTCTAGTATTGTTGTAATTATCATTATGGCATACAGTATGATTTGGTAAATATACAGACTCAATAAACGTATGTTGAAAAAAAAAGCCAGTATCACTCTTGTATTATCAAACCAATGAGTATGTGACTGTACTGTAGATTATACACTACATGTTTGTATATGAATATGATTTTATGCAGTTATGCAGACACGACCAGCTACAGGTTTGCTACAGAAGACATGGAAAAACTAACCAACTAAGAAACTAAATTAATGTTATCCTCTTTACTTCTGGCGGATTTGCACATCAACAGCAGTGAGTGATGTAGGGAGAGGTTCATTTAAATTTGATGATGCAGTTTTGAATCGTCACTCAACGATTTTCACATGTAGACGATAATCGTCAGGTGGTGTCAGAGATCAGCCAAACCAGACAAAATGAGATGCACAGAGCAGTGGATAGTGCACAAGGCTCCAACAAATGCCCTTAGGCATGTGCTGTGTTGCCATGGTTACCGTATGAGGGCCTGTTCCCCAAAATGTTCCCCTTTTCCCATTCTACGGATCTGCTTCTGATGCCCGTTCACGTTCTTAGTCACCAGGATCT
>NC_048424.1:10916107-10962277 GCF_013103735.1 Etheostoma cragini
AGGGAGGAAGAGATAACAAACAACATTTAAACAAGAGTTTTTACACACACTACATGACACCACGGGGAGGCTTACCTCTCCTTTGAGGATGATGTAGAATGTGTTTGCTTCTGTTCCTTCTCGAACTATAACATCTTTATCCTGGTATTTCACCTAGGGACGACCAAACAAGCATTATCAGAACCGTAAGGGTAATTTCCACATACGGACAAAACTCTATCATATGTGTTCTTTAAAGAAAAAACTGAAAATGGGATTTACAGAAGCCACACATATTACATAGTGTTTTGAAAATGCCTTCTTTCCAGGATACTGAGATTAAAAATATTTCAGCATTTCGGAAACTAAAAAAAACATCTTTGAATTTAAATTAATAGCCGTCTATTTTTCAGTTTACCTTCACAAAACAGATGCTTAAAAATGTGTTTAATTAGAAAACTGGATTTCTACTAAGTAAAAATCACTTGTAAAACTCAAAGTTTACAGTGGTACATCCAACTACCCACCTCCTCCATACAGTCGAGGATTTTGGACAACTGGACATCATTGAGGTCCTTTAGAGTATGAGACCTGTGACAGGATATAGAAAATATAGCAGCAGAGTTTGAAATGGTTGTATCGTGAAGCCATGAAAAAGCACTAGGGTTGTGTAACAAACAGGATGTTAAAAGACTACTCGCTGCTGAGTTCATGAACTCACGTCTTCAAGAAGCCCATGAGCTGCTCCCGTTTTTTCTTGGATTTGTTGGTTATGATCGTCCTGTATGTCTGTCGCTCCATGCACCACAGACGCACTGCTGTCTTTGCTGCAACAAGTGAGAGTGATGAAAAGTTAAGACTGCATAGTCTGGCTTTCCTGTCATTAGAAAAGAGTAAAATGGGTCGTTATGGACTTTATTAAAAGAAAACTGACACATGCAGATGCAGATAGCTGCCAGAAACACAACTAACCCAATGTACCACAAAAAAAACACATATGCTATTTCTACCTATAGTAAGCTAAACCATCCCACTGTAATATTTACTTCCAAGAGTCATGATTACAGGGGCTGACCTTTGACTGTTGCTGTCCGTTTGCAGTTGTACAAGATAGCCAGCTCCCCAAACACATCACCAGTGGTTAGGCTGCGGAGGTTTCGGCCCGCCTGGGTGACGAGGAGCTCACCAGCTGGAAAGGTGGAGGAAAAACAAAGCTCCTTAATAGAGAAATATGTTTTCCAAATATACGTTCAACCTGTAATATTGTATTGATGTTTTTTTAAATCAAAACAGAAAGCCTTAGAACATCATTTACATGCAGCCACAGTGGCGTGCCCCCACCTGCTACTATGTACATGCTGTCTCCTTCAGAGCCCTCTTTAATGATGTCATCTCCCGGTTTGAAGTTAAATACCGCTAAGAGATCCACCATCATGGCTGTTTGCTCATCGTCGAGGCGGCTCAGGAAGTCATTCTTCTGAATGGCTTTGACAATGAGGTTTGTCTCGCTGATGATGGGAGGTGAGAGAAGTCTTGATCTAAGGTCATTCAAATCTCAAGGGAGCACCCACACAGCATGCAGACCCATCATACATTATTTGGGTGTTTGACGTGTGCAGCAATTACATCAGATTTTTCACAAATAAAAGACCTAGGCAGTCATTCTGTTGTAATCAGTACTGATTACCAACCTGACAGTCTTCTTGACCCTCATGCGTGTAATCTCCAGGGTCTCAGGGAGCGGTTCTGAGGCAATGACGGCCGCACGGCTCGTCCTGACCTCCGGTTCAATCTCATTACCGCTCTGAGAGGGAAACTCTGAGACAGACAAACAGAGGAGCGCAAAGAGAGGGTTAATTACTGTAGAATGGCTGCAACTGAATGTTGAATCAAAGGTCACCCAGTGTGTGTGTGTGTGTGTTTGTATGGTACCCATGTTGTCCTCTTACCCAGATTATGATATTGACTGTCCAGATTCTGCAGAAGTTTTTCTTTCTCCTGCAGTCTTTGTTCTACATGAATAAAAGCAGAGCGACATATTAAATGTACGAAACATCACAAGGAACATGCTTCCAAAGCACATCTGCATTCATTTTCTTAACATAAAAAGTTTTTATGACAAGCACTAAAAGTTATTTATTAAAGTGACTATGATATGTAATGAAACCAGGCACATCCTATGGTTGAAAAGTAAATGTGTCAGTGTTCTCTGGTGCCAATATAGACGGATACAATATATGTAGGATGAGCTATTCAATTCCTCATTGGGTGTGGTTTTATTTGAAGTTCCTCTTTGATGTTGTAGTTATGATTGTACTCACCCAGGTCTTTGTTTTGCCTTTGCAGCTCCTGGTTAATCATACATTGTTTTTCTAGCTGCTGCTTCAGCTCTTCTAGTTGCTTCTCCATGACTACAGCAGGGGAAAATATGCAAAGAAATGAAGATATATATAGGAGGAAAAATGAACTGCAGCACAGTCAGAGGTAAATTCAAAATATGCATCTGAACACAGACAGAAAATCCAGAACCAAACATGCTGATATGTGTGGGGAGACTGTGTGCATGTTTGTATACTGATGGCTTTTTCCCCAAGGCACTGAACTCTACAGCGCTGTCTGCACACAGCATGAGCCCCGCTGAATAATGCAGACTAATGATGGACAGTCAACAGGGTGCTTTCTGAATGCTGTCACACCCTGACAGCTTGTGCTGCCAATCTAATACTCTGACTGATGAAGGCACAGAAGCTGTCAAAATAGTACAAAAACCTTCCTTATTAGCTCACGTATTACAGGTTGTATGTTAATGTATTAATGTATTCTCTCTGCTTGTGTGCTTCTGCAATAATGTGTGACACCGACAACCCCTGCGGCATAATTTAGTGTGTAAGTGTGAGTGTGAAACAAGCGTAGCAACAAATACGTGCGTATGATTGCAAACCAATGAATTGACATAGCATGAGCTAGGTTATAACCACATACCAGATCCACGAACTTTTTGTCACGCAGACGATCTGTACACAAAAGCCTTGTTGGAGACTCCTCCAACATTTTCATTTAGCTTTTAATAGAAAAATGTTTACACCTCTATTGCCGGGCCAAACATCGCAATCATTATAAGTGTAAGGTTACCTGGGCCAATATCCTAAACACACTTACTTCAATAAAGCCAGAGGTGGTTGAGCTGTTTGCCTCATTGTGCTCACATGACCCCCCCCACCCAGTTACTGCTGCCTCACCCTGAACATTGGACAGCCCTGAGATTAGACGTGATGTTGAAGGGAATCATAAAGTCCCAACAAACTGTGACTAAAAATAAGAAATGGCTCCTTTTCCACCATTAAAGAGGATAGTTAATTTGATGCAGGTCTGGACAGAAGGTGATACTGAGAAGGAGTTGGATGAGAACGTTAGACTCTTGAAAAACATCTTGACAGCAGTCACCTAGATTGGATTTGATATTTTTTCCATTGAACCAATGAATGACGATCAACAACAATGTGACCATCTAGTCCAGTGCATAACACTGTGCAGCTGTAGCAGAAGGAGTTAACAGGCCAGTGTTACAGGACTGACGAAGCTTAATGGCCATTAAAATGGTCCAGGGAACAGAAATGGCAATAAAAAACGCGTCGCTACATACCAGGAAGTCAAATTTACCTTAGGGATTTTCATTAACTTTTCACACATCAAACATGCCCAGACAGAGCTGTGGACAAACATCATTTGTAAGCTTTCTAGCAACTTGCTATAAAGAAAGACAACTGGGGCAGATTGGGGTGATGACCTTTGGTTACGTGCTGGTCAACATTTATTGAAGAAAAAACCACTCAGTTAACTTGTTCAGCCCTGGGCGACAATAAGTAGCTGCGCGCTGCTGGTTGTGTATTGGCTGTTTTATTCTTTTATTTAGATGATGCAATGGCTACGAAATACTGAGAAATGTTAAGTATTTCTTTTCTCTTAAAGACGATAAAGTTCGACACATATTTTTAACAACGATCAATGAAATTTGGGAGCCAACAACATTCACATGAGTAGTGATTAAATGATTCCGGGGGAAATGGGAAATGAGCTAAAAATAAAATACTGTCTGCTCATCAGCTGCACAGGAGGAACATGATACTGGACTGATCACTATTATACTGACACAAACTGCACACTCCATACTGTCTCATTACTTATTCATGCAAAGTGTAACTACCGCAGAATTCTCATCAGGTGCTCTGTAATAGAAACCTGGAGAGAGCATGTGTCTGGTCTGGCAGTGTGTTTAAGATGGACTCTTTCTCTGAATCTTTTTATTTAATGAAATTACGAACAACTTAAGAGCCTCAGTAAGGGATGGCTCCAAAAAAAGTAGATTTAGTTGTTTACAAGCCTGAATAAGTCAGAATTTGCACTTTAAACATACTGAGGTACTTGAAAGCAATCCTCTCTTGACATCGTGACATCCAACTCTCAAATTGCACAATGGCGTGATATGTAGACAGAGTCCCACTCACCTGCAGGTTGTATGTGGATCAGGAGAGTAGATGAATGTCTGTCCAGCCTATGAAGGCTGCATGGATCATAGGAGCTTAGTAATCACCCTGAAGTGCTGACAAGATCCACTTTCAGCTGTAGAGACCCTGTGTGTTCAATATCTGAGACCTGCCTGACCCCCAGACACACCTGAGCAGATAAAAGCATGCAGCCTGCAACTCTTTCTAGCATTACTTCTACCGCCACTCCCTTTCTCAGCTTATATTGTCATTTGTGATCTTCAGCTTTCACTATTTTTACTTCTCTCCAGCTCTCTCTCTCTCTCTTTCTCCCTCTAAATCTTTCCTCCTCTGTCAATCTCAGCTGCTCTGGTGTTGAATTATTAACAATAGCCTGAGGCTCCTCCCATCACACCAGGTATACATGCAGGAGGAGGAAGAGGATGGACTAGGGAGATAGCTGAAGTTCGGGTGTGAAAATCAGGCAAAATGCACATTTTAACGAGATAATTTTCTTGTGATTTCAATGCATTTTTATCTCATATTGAATCTACACACCACATTGTTGTTTTTCTTTTACTTTAAAGGTGCCCTGCGACACGTATTTCATTACTTTTGTGGTAATGTCTGAAGTTCTTCCATGCTTGATTTGTGCCAGTTCTCATTTATATTCATTGAGCTAAGCTGCTTGACTCTAATTGGCTAACAGCTAGCCAATGAGAGCCTGGCTATCAGCATCCTTTACCCAGCGCAACTGGGCGAGTTCATGAATAGTAATGAGCTCAGGCAACATGGCGTCAGACTGACCAGCTTTTGTAATTGGTCTGATTTCTCTGCTTATTTACTTTCAGTGGCTAGAGCTGAGAGAGGAGGTAGCAGTTCATTTTCACATTCACGACATAACACAAACACATACGGACCTAACATATTTCAAAAAATGCAAGTAAAATGGCTTTGTGTGGCAGGGCACCTTTAAAATGTATTAACATTAAACAGTAATGTGTTATTTCATGCAGAGGTAAAAGACAATCAGAAAGTCATTGTAAAATATGGCGGAAAGGGATTTTTAATATTTTCTTCCACCATCTTCTACCTTAATGTTGTTGTAAACCAATGAAAAAGCTCCACAGTTATTCAAAGACTCTTTACCATATGTCTTTACAATAAGATCACAGGTATTGCTTTTTTCTCTAAAAGATAACTGGGGTGGCTGTGGTGTATCGAAGCGTTGAATGATTAGATGTATGCATCAGTGTATGACTGTGTGAATGGGGTGAATGTGGCATTTTAAATTTGAGTGGTCTGAAGACTAGAAAGGTGCTGTATAAATCCAGGTGAATTCAACCAACTAAAAGCTGGAGTTCTCAAATGTGGAGGGCAATTAAAGCAATGTGCTTAAAGCTGAGGGTGACCAGGACAACGCTGATTACATCTGACAGAGTTAGAAAAGTGCCTACTTCATTAGGTTCCTATTTTTCCACAGAGTAAATGCCGCTGGATGTTTTTTCCGTGTTACAGCGTCATTAAATGGTTCTAAATGAGGCTGAAGGGTTAGCGTTGAGACAGAGGGTGTGGGCCTTTATTGGTCACAGTCAATTATTGATACACTGTCCGGTTAATCAACGACATAAACGACCCCACTGATCAGAGATTTAAAAAAAAAAGAAAAGAAAAAAAAAAGCTTCTTGGATTTCAGCTGTGGAACCGGAGAGAACTCGTTGGCAGGCAGTGCATGTGTTATAACATTTTTCCATTAAGACCAACAAGGTGATCCGTGTCAACCAAAACAAACCCAGGCTGGAGTTCTGCCACTGATGAGAATTAGTTCATTTTACAGACATCTTCAACTTGAAATCATTACTAGAAGTAAAATCACAAACTGAGATTAAAATGTGTATTATTGTCACTCTTTAATTCAAGTGTAATTCAATAATAAAAAAAACAGATAGTTCATAATGCCCAACATTCTTTCAGGTGAAGGGTAAGAATCCTAACTGACAGTGCAAACACACCGTGATTGTGGTTATAGCTTATATAGTACAGAAGTGAAACACGCATTTTTCCATTCAATAACACACAGCAGTCAAAGGCAAGTGAAAGTGCATCTACAAGGAGCTGATGAGCAAATATAACACAACAAGCCAACATATGCGGCTATAATTTTGAATCATAGTCAAACAAATGTAGCTTCTGGGGAAATAATAGCTTGGTTTTAGCATTTTGAAATAGTGGTTGTATCATCAGTGCACTACCGGTGACACACACGCACGCTCAATCCTGTGGACTGAAAGTGGTCACAATACAGATGTGATAGACATTCTTTTATCTATCGCTCATTACCTTGACAAAAAATGTGCGTCAGTGACAACAAAAAAAAGGAAGATTACAACACATACAAATTCAGAACCACTCACTATTAAATTACTGACAGCAGGTACAAATACCCCAAGTACTTTGTACATTGTTTTTGCTCATTTGCATTGCATAATTTACATTTCTCATGTACACTTTAAAAGCATATACAAGCATACAACACTTTTACATTTGTTTTCAAATCAAAAAGTCACATTAGAATTCTATATTACAATTCCATAAGTCTTTTCTTCATAGCAGATACGTTCATTTCTGGTGAGTGGGTGTTTTTCAGGTTGAAACAACTGAACTGTTGGCAGGATTACCTCACAGTATGGTATAAACTCAAATTATATGCAAAGTATGCCTGCAATGCTAACATGTGGAGAAGTATAGTCCTTAAAGGAATGTTACACCAAACCAAAGTAGATTATGAGGCAAAACAAACTATATTCGTATAACTTTTCTAATTTAAATAACAATTTTAAATACTTCATAAAATCCAAGCCCTCCTTTTCTAACAGGGAATAATTGTGCTCCAACTACAGTTGGGACGGCGTGTGGGAAAAACATGATTAAAAGCTATTTATAGTCTAGGCCTTTTTCTTTTTAAACCAACATTCATTCATTCATTCATTCATTCATTCATTCATTCACTAATATTAGGGCTACTAGTACATATTGTTTTTTGTGTTGATACATTATTAGACATTCACTTACTAGTTGGCTGCAAGATTTCTTAAATACTGAAATAATGAGTTCTAGACTTCTTTAAACCTTTGTTGATTGCTCAATCAAGGAAAACCTGAGACAATGAGGAGGTAGATAAGCATATTTGCAGTGAGGTAATATGATGGTAAAATACAGTTGGTCATTCCCTGTGCAAACATGGAGGAGGCCCATTTTCTGATGTAAGATAACAACATGCAAAGCGGGGCAATGATTTTTGTAAATTGATGTTCTTCTGCTATGACGCCAGTGACCTTTATCTTTTTCTCAGCTAGCAGTCATTTTTTTATTCAGTCAGGTTCAGAGTACAAACAAAGTGACTGGGTGAAAGATGATCAGCTCTTATGCTCCTCCCTAATGCCGCAGGCTTTTTTGATGTCGTTAGGGTGTTCAAAGGCAGCTTGAGCAAACTGACCAAAAAGGCGCTCCATGTAGCTCTCACCCCGGGGGAAGAAACCCTCCATGAAGGCGATGTGTCCACCGTGGGCCGTCAACAACAGAGCAACATTTGGCAGGCTCTGGATTGTGGTCAACGGGAACGCTGTGCAGACAGAAATACATTGAAAAAGATTTAGGGAGTTAGCCATGCTAAAATATAAGATATAAATACATCTTTTGTAGCATGGAGACAGAAAAATCAACCATAGCACAAAAGAAACATTAAAGAGCAACTTCACATTCTGTTTAAGGTGGAAACACGCCCCCCTTCACACACTTTAAAAATGCAATCAAACCCATTCACACACTACTGCACCAATTTTTTCAGCCGTTTCATTGCTCAAATATAACATCTGGAGGTCACCCAGAATTCATAGAACTTGTAACTCTTTGTTTCTATGACTATACTGGCTGGCTGGCTATGGCTCGTGTGACCTCAACACCACCAAAGAGTTTGTGGTTACACAAGTCTTTTCAAAGCAACATTTGCATCAAGTCACACTGTCAGACGAGATTTCTGACCTACTGAGATACATTCACAAAATCCACACACACTGGTACACATGACTATCTGTTCTCCTTATAAAGAAACATACATGGCACAGTCTGGATATTGCCTGCAACACAATTTATAAAACGCATTTCAGGTTAAAAAGCAAACATGGTACACCGTAGGGATGCAACTATTTATCAGCAGAACATCAATACTGACCAATATTCCGTTGTTAACCACCATCGGCCTATTGGCAAACAAGATGCCATTCACAGATGCCAGTGGCCGATTATTTATGGGTTGTTTTGTTCCAGTCAGACTTGGACAACAGCCCGCTAACATTTGCTGCTACAGCAGTTCCTGACTCAGAGAAAAAGCCACTGACTGGACACAACACTGGCATGACGTAAGAGGTCAAAGATGTGCATGTGTGGTTTGCTTAAAGTAAAAGAAAACGCCGCCTGTGAGGAAGTATCACAGAGAAAGATCAGCGATCATAAACCGCCTCCAGCAATACTCAGTCCCTGATCGCTGACCACAGCTTTTGAGTAGTGAAAGAATTCCCGACGGAGAGTGGACAAAGCTAAAGGGATTACTAACAAGGTGATGAAGTTCATTGCATGAATTGGCAAGCTGTTTTAATGCCTACGCACAGCCCTGTCGTCATTCTTCTGACGTCTGTCTCCCCGAAATCTACGTTGTCGTAGCCACGCATATTCATGAGCTACTGGCTTGTGTCAGTATGCTTATTCTCACTGCAAAGTGGATTGACAAAGATTTTTACTTGATAAAAGCTATGATACATACAAAACACACAAAAACAGTTGTTTTTTATAATAAAGATCTCTTTTTGTTTCCTGTCACAAAAGGAAACAATTAGAAACATTGGTATCGGTCCAGAATTTAACAATCGGTGCATCCCTAGTACAAGGTATAGATAAATCTGGTGGATCTGGTGCATTGGATTATAAATATTACACTGAAACATCACCACAAGTGAAATAATAATAATAGTGTAATACTGTAGGCCGAAGACAATGTCTATCTTCTCCTGTTGTCAGCTCACCATGTTGGGGGGAGAAGGGATCATCGGCAGCATTGAGACACAAGATGGGTACTGCTGTGTTGGGGAGTTTGTTGTCTGGGCTGGCATCAAGGTAATAGTCCGTACAGGTTTTATATCCAAACAGCAAAGAGGTGAAGCGTTCGTCAAACTCACGGATAGTCTGCGCCTAGAAGAGAGGGATGAAATGAAACGAAAATGGATAAGAAAGGAGAGGGGTATGAGAAAGTACAGAAAAGCTAATAATTGTTAAAAACAAGCCATACCTTTAAGACATAGTCAATGTCCGCTACTTCCTCCAGAACCTTCCTGTGCCTGCAAGAAACAGATGCTTTAAAATTAAATAAAAAGAAATGTCAAAAAGGTCAACAAGCCGGAATAGTTTACTAAACAGCAACTTATCTGACCTGGTAACAGCATCACACAGGCCACTCGTGAGGTATTTGTTGAAGAGCAGCCAGTTGAGTGGTTCTTCCATTGAGGCAGCGGACTTCAGTGCATTCCAGGGGACAGAGATGGTGAAACCAGCCACCATCCCTGACTCTGTACGCTTACGGGCCAGGTAGTTTAATAACAACATGCTGTAAAGGGAGAAAGAATTCAAAAAAAAATACAGGAAAAGAAAATAGCAATTTCCCAAAAAAAATTAACTAAAGGGAAGGTAGAGAAAAGGAAACAAAGAGAGGATTCATTTCACCATTTTGATAACAGAGAAAATGCAAGCAGTTGGAAACCATTACACCATGCACCAACTCACCCTCCCATAGACACACCAGCACCAAGCACAGGGGCATGTGGGTAAAGTCCTTTGACATGGTGCACCACACGCTCTAGATCTGAGGTGTTGGCTGCACAGTAGGTGACAGGCGTCTGAAGCGAGCATAGGGACAATGGAGGAGTGTTACATGCTTTGTTTTTGAAGAGCTAGGCACTGTAGTTTTTAGAAAACATACTAAAACAGGAGTCAAAATTGCCTTTGTTGAGGGACTACTTTCATTCACAGAATAATACACGAGGTGCTCCAATTAATATTTACAGCAGCAGGACAGTGTAGGTTTGACTAAAATAAACAACAGTGCCCAGGTTCATTCTTATAAAGGAACATGTCATCCAGTACAACAGTGCGGCGCATTGATGTGTTTTTCATAGTTTATAGACAACAATGGATATCTACGGTACAGATGTACAATATAAACTACAAAAGAGAGCCTTCTCTGCGCTTCTGCAAACCAACAACAATCCGGTGCAACCAGGGCAGGACAAAACAGTGGAGAGTAAAAAAAGAATCGCCGGTGCAACGCAGAAGTCTACTTAATCTATATATTTTTTAATTTATTAAGGTGCTTAACAGTTATTAACGTTTTGAGGTAGAACTACATCTTAATGAAGATGAGTCACTTTTATGCACCTTAAAAAAACAAAACAAAAAAAACTATAAGTTAAGAAGACATCTGGCGATTCTTTTTACTGTGCAATGTAAGCTATATCAGGCTTTGGATAAACTTTTTCAAGTAATTGTTACTTTTGGTCTTTTCAGTCTTATTCTTAAATATGTTTTGGAAATAACATCAGTATTAAATGGGATATGACCATAGCTCATTAGCTAATCTTTGTTCTTACCAACAACTCTTCCCCTCCAAGCCCTCTGTTGTTGAAGACCACACATCTGGGAAAGAAAATTAAATGTTAATGTAAAGAACTGCACTAACAACAGCACTAAAATTCAGTGCAAATAAAATGCATTCCACTCAGACATGTTACCTAGGTTCCCTGCTTAATTGAATTCAAACTTCACTGTTACTCCTTCAAGATAAATCGAGTTCTGATTAAATGGCCGAGTAGAGATGTTTAGGGTGTTAACATTTCATTTGTGATTTTGGCACTCATTTAAGAAAGATGACAGACAGATGAGGAGCCCAACTGACCTGTAGCCGCGGCGGGTGGCCTGGCTAATGGTATGGAGCACGTATGACTGCTTGCTGTTGCCTGTCAGGCCTGGGAGGATCAGTACTGTAGGTCGGGTAGAGGATTCTGGGTAGTTTGCACTCTCCCAATTGTCCACCCAGTCCAGAGAGATCTGACCTCCGTCAACCGTACGGATCAGCTCACTGAAGGATTAAGGGAGGATTACGCACATTAACACAAAAATTACTTTTCACCATTCTATGGGTTAAGATCCGCTAGTTTGGAAACCAATAAAATTAATACTGTACAGATATATAGATAATGTAGAAAGATAAGAGGATGACTTTGTCGGTCAGAAAAAAAGAGCATAACAGAACAAAGTGAACTTGTGCAGGTGGTTCATCCTACTTGCGATAAGTGACGGGAGGTCTGGACTTGAGGAGGGCACAGACCAGGGTTTGAAACCGGCCTCCCCAGCACCACGGAGTGGGACTGAAGCGTTCAGCCACAACAGGACAGTGCTTGTGGAGGAATGCGCTAAAAGCCTTGCTAGAAACTAGGGCTGGTGCCTGGGAGGAGAAGAGACAAAGGGAAAAACACAAGTTAGAAACTTTATTTTATTTATTTGTTAAATACATACATACACTTCATTGTTGTGAAATGCAATCTCTGCATTTAACCCATCCTAAGGAGCAATGGACAGCCACATAGCAGACTCTGGGAGTGTCTTCAGTGTCTTGCTTAATGACACTTTGACATGCCTCAGGAGGAGTGAGGGGTTGAACTGCCACGCCACCACGAGAGATATGGAGCTTTAAAAGCAGGGTGTGTTTATGGGGTGTGGGGAAATGTACATGACATAAAATATAAAAGTACCCTCAATATTTAAAACAAGGTACAGTAACATTTGGGAAATTTGATATACATAAGGTGACCAAACGTACTCTTTTGCCCGGACATGTCCACTTTTTACGTACTGTCCGGGGCGTTCACTGTTTTTCATGGAACCATTAAGCGTTTACTTAAATTGACTGGCGCTTTGCACACAATACTACGGTACATTGTTGCGTGACGTAATTCCCGAGAGGCTGCGTCTGCGACACGCACATACAGGTAGTAGATCAGACAGCGGAGCAGCGTTGAACATAAAATGCTCAAGCATTAGTGCAGCTTACAGTTCAACTGCAAAAAAAACAAAAAAACTTTTCAGGTACCGGAGTGTACCGTGTGCAAAGCTAGCCCATATGTTTCAGTATCTAATAAAGGTTATGGAGACCTCAAAGCTCACATATAGACACCAAAAAAACCTTATGTTATTACAGTTATAAGGTTTTAGGAGATATTAAGTTGAAGCTGGATTTTGAAGCTGACTCAGAATAGGTCATATTACATATTTATGTATTTCAAGTGAGCTATTATTTTGTTACAAATTGTTACATATTTTATTACTTAAGTTATTTTTATACCATTGAGGCACTAAAGCATGTTCTTTAACCTCTGAGAAGCCTGTCTGAATTTGTGTTTCGATGCCGGGCCGAGTGTCCTATGTTCTTGGAACTCAAAATATGGTCACCCTAGATATACAAACAATAAGCTATATAACATTATTATTCTCATAGAAGCTCAGAAGGATTTTTCTGGGGTGTAAAAAAACAGTGCAAACTAAAGTCACCTTAAAGACACTCACCTTTGTGCTGCCTCATCACCAAAAACGAACAAAAAAGACGGAAGAAATAAAAATAATTTTAAGACAAAAAATAGATGAATATATAGATAAATATATTTAAGTAACGTTGTCCGAATTAAGACAGACATACAAAATAAGGAAAATTAATATATAAAGTAGAAGCCTATAAGAAAATAAAATAATAGAAAAGATATATAACATAAAATATAAAATAAAGTGTGACTATATAGCTAACTGCAGTCATTATTTAGCTAGCTAGCTAACGTTACGTTCCAGTGACTGACCTGAGACTTGCGGCCCCACAGATAGTATAGTGCGGCCGTGAAGGAGCAGATGTACACCGTGTAAGGTCTGGAACATTCCCAATATGTTCTCCATAACTCCAAATGTGATACAAACATGGCTTTTTTATCACACTACTAAACGTTAGCTACAGAACAGAGCTAACCTGCTAGCTCACGGTATGTAACGGTAAATGACTCCTTAACCGACACAACGGAACAAACAACTGACAGCAAGACGTGTAACGTTAACGTTATGTACAGTAATTTACGACAACCTTTATCATCATCGTCTAACGGTAAAGATGTGTTACAGTCACACCACCTCTGGCTGTAATGGGAGCCGGCCGGTATCGGTAACGTTATCCACCTGCAGGCTTTTATTCAGCGGTGTTTTTCCAGTGTTTTTCCAAGAGCTGCCGCTTCCTGGTTCTCAGATATGTTTAAAGCGATAGCAACAACGTCAACGTCCGTCTCGTATTAAGGTCCGTTCTACATGGACAAATCACGGGGCGAGTTAGGGGGCATCCACAGTCTGACTACAAACATGGAAGGGAACTGAAACGCATGCGCCACTCTTTTTTTCTATTTCAGATAAGCGCATTAGGTGCATGGCCGCCACCTTCCGCAGCATGAACCACTTGACAAGGTTATTATCATTTGTTATCAATACATTCATTACATAATCTCCACTGGACCCCAGATACAAATATTTAAGGTATTAGTCAGTAACTTCTTAGTAATTTGATTAATATCAAAATCATTTGGTAATTTAGGTCTACCTTAGTAGCCTACAGCATTATTTGAAAAATAATATGGTAAATAAATGCCCTGATGTGGCTCTTACACCTGTCTTGTTAGCACCTGCTTACATGGTACACATTAATAATTTGCGTTTAGTTAAATGATTGCAAACTGACTGAGTTAAAGCACACCTTTTCACCCCAAAACACTAACTTTCTAAAAAGTAAAACTGGCGACGTCCTGACAAGCTGAATATCTTACTAGGTTTCGTTGCTAGGAGACCGATGCTCTTGCCGGCCGGCTAGTAGTTGTGACGTCACGTGCAAAGTATGACTAGGCGTACTTTTTGGCTGCTGAGGCTCAGGGGAACGTTGGGACTGTATGCCAAGTAGCCCTCATTTGTTTACCCATTTTCTCCTTTTTTTAAAAGCATAGGCCATTCATTGGATGTTATTTATCGTTATAACAAATACATTAAACTGGTGGTATCATTTTAAATTTCATTTGCAGGAGTTTAAGTAAAAAAAACATCAAAACTGTTCAAATTGCAAACCAATTATCAAGCGCAAAATTGGGCTTCGCCAACTGAATTTGCTCCTAACAGACTTCAATACAGTTTTTAATGGAAAATATTGTGTGTGAGCCCTTTCCTACATATTAACCCCATGCAAGAGGTGCCGCCTCAGGCTCTGTATGTAGTGTACCACCGCACTATGTAAGAATAAAAAAATCCTTTATGATGAAGTTCACATCTGCCATTTTGAAACCATATAACACACAGGCAACAATAACACCTTCATATGCAAAAGTATCTAAATTGAAGTTTTAGATTCAGTCTCCGTTTAAAAAAACTTATTACAGACCTTTAAATTCCCTAACTGTATAGTTTTGTTGGGGGGCGACTAGAGATAAACATAATGATTTATTTAGAACAATAACAACGCAAGCACACAAGTTCTTGTTTCACCATGTTGTGCAATTTATTTCTGATGACGAACTGATCGTTTGCAGCCAGGACTCATTTAATCTAGTTGAGCGGAATTCCTGCAACCACCTCCGACTCAATACCACACTCATCATTTCCACGTTTGATCTTGAAGAAACCTGAAACGAGAAGACACAAAAGCATGAGTTACTCTTCCTCGCCATGTTACTCACCATATTACCAGATTATGTGAGATTGAAAGAAGATATGATCAAGAACTATGACCCTGGTTTTGTCCTACCTTTATCTCCCCAATCAGCGTTCCAGGAGTTTGCAGCCAGCCAGTAGGGCGTCCCATTCTCCTCTCCCCAGCCGAGGATCTTGATAGCATGACCTCCCAGCATCTCCCCTGTCGTGTGCTGGTACACACCTACAGTACAGAGTAACAAAGAGTGCAATAACACAGGCCCTAAAGGACAGCGACTGGTGATATTTCTGTTGAATAAACTACGCTTCTAGATTGGGGATGTGTTTAAGTAACTCCAACATCAAAAATGTGAGGGTCAACCCACCAATATCACTACATTTATATGTTGTTGTAAAGTTACATACATATATGTTTACTATTTCTTACTTTCATCAGACATGTGCAAAACCCTCAAATACAACAATGTGAGAAGGAAAAATCTGGTTTTGCTCACCACTCATGTCCACACTAATGACTTAATATGTGACAAGGGTTCACATATTGCTTATGAGACAAAAAGGTTGGGAACCACTATAGTAAGATTAACATTTGGAAGATGAATAAGCAACCACGGCATGGTGATATTGTGTCTTTGACCAAATATGAAATAGACAAAACAAAGCAGGTTAAAGCAGGTTTTAAATAGTTTTTCATTCTGAGGTGAAGTGAAACTGCTTCAAATGTAGTAAATTGCTTTGGTTACTTTTCCTGTGTGTGCGCATGCTGCTGTGTGTAGAGGAGAGGTTTGTGTGCATACAGTACAGTATACAATTTCACAGTTATCGCTAACGTGGCAACAAAGTAAAACCATCCTCACCAGACTTGTACAGCAGAAAATCGGCATATACAGAGAAAGCTGCCTCCACAGGCCCGTTCTTGTACAGCTCCGTCATGATCTGCTCCTGTTTGGACGGGACGCTGTATGTGCGTCTACCTGAAGAGGGAGACACAGGAAACAATATGATGTATGACAGAGAAGCTACAGCCGGGGAAGAAAATACATTATTTTAAACTCATTACCAAAGTGTTTGTCCTTCTGATAGGACGGTGAGTATCCATCAGTGCACTGCTCCACACACTTAGGAGTCGCTTCTTCACCCTGACATGGAGGACGAGTCCCGTTCACGTGATGCTCACAGGGAGCAATGCTGTATGGTCGGCAGCCTGTTAAACACCATTCATTTCAGCTCAGACCTTTAATACTTCCTTTTAAAGCTAAAAGCTGTCAAAGTCCCATCTCAGTTCATACTTAGAATACGCTTACCAACTTTTGAACTATACAGGCCTCCTGTCACAAGTCCTTTCTTTGCCCAGAACTCCCAAGCAGCAGAGGGGAAACCACCAAAGCATCTGCATCCACAGGAAAATAAAACCACAGGTGTTGTTGTTCTATGTCCTCTTGAAAGACCTGGAATAGACTCATTTTGATACATAAATACTCACCCCATGCCACATTCATCACAGCAGGACAGTAGGTCTTCAGCAGAGATCTCCAAAGAGATCTGACCACTGCTGTGGATACATAATCTGTCGGATATCGCCTCAGCTGCCCCAAAGGCCTGTGGGGGAAAACATTTTTTAAAAAGCAACGCTGGTTTGAGATAAGCTGTAAAATGCCCTTAGTAATTTTTCGGTTTAACGCCAGCTTGTCCTTTTGTTGATCTATCTTACCCAGCAGGACCCGCAGGATCCCTGGTCCCTGATCTGTTGGATTGTGGGACACTTGGGCCACTGCTGGCGTGCGTCAAAGCTGTCAGGAAGCTTAATTCCTTCAGTGCTGTGAACCCTTTAACGAGAGAGGACGGTCACTGAGCACTGCAGATAAGATCAACCTGCTGACGGTCACCTGTTTGGCATGTGATAAGATTGCAATTGCAACTGCACGCACACACGTATACACAAATCCATGCCCACACACCCTCATTAAACTTACACCTCTGGCAGCTTGGTGCCATTAAGCATAGTCCCACACAGTCCTTTCACATAGCTGATATCGATGTTGTGGAAGTTCTGCCCAGCCTGGAGAAAATATAGTGGAGTTAAAATGAGAGATTACAGACGTCCCAGCATTCATGACCACAATCTGGGACAGCGGGGTTCCTCGGGTGGCCAGAAATGCAGGAAATACCCTGAGTTGACTCACCGTCCAGGTGGCGTTGGCCTTGTTAATACGGTCGACCATCTCTGAGGACGAGGCGTGAGGGAGGTCAGGCCGAGCCCAGGTGACAGAGACAGTCACAAGTAGGCCTACACAAAAGACAGCCAGTGGACGCATCCTGCAAAACAGATGACAGTCAGACTGCAACCAAATCACCTCGGCTGCAGAATGTCCATCACTACTGAGAAGGGGAATGTTGCTGTTTTATTAGACATTACAGCACATGCATCACAAGCCAAAGACTGCATGGTTTAGGTCACATCTGGTTGTTTCTTCTCAAAACATGGAAATTATCTTACATTTCTGATATAGTGAATATAAATAAGAGTAAGAGAATTTGAAGTTGAACAGAGCAGAACTTGCAGAAGTACAACACAACTTGAGAATGAAAAGCAGTTGCAGGTAATGTTTTTATTTATGTATTAGCATCTACCTCTGTTCTTTTAAAAAAATATAACAAATCTAATTTTGAAGAATGATTGAATTTTATTGAATCCGTATTTTTCCAAGCAGTAGGTGATTATTAGTGGTGAAATCTGTTTGAAATTGAGAGACAGAATCAAGTGACTAACACCTTTTACTCTTAACAATATCCGAAAAAAAAGTATGTTTGTTGCTAACCTAAATCATGGCATGTATACACATTAAACATTCAAGTATCATTAAAGATACTGTATTTATGCAAGTCATACAGTAATGACACAATAAAAGCAAAACAATCGCCCAAATCTAAATCTTAACTTTTACCTGAAGTTGCACAAAAGACGTTCTGGACAATTCCTTTCTCTCACTGAACTAAACACCGGTCCTCTCACTTCTTACTGCCCTTCTTACAAGCAGTGACTTATGAAATCACGTCTGTTTAATGAATGCATGGTCAGTAAACATCTCATGTGATGAACAAAGGTTGACAGGTGATCTTAAAATGATGACCTGGCAACAATAAAGACAACACATTCAAACTTACCATTATTGTTAACTTCATGAAAATCCTTATTTTGGCTTTATTATGATTATAAACTTTGATTATTGCGAATGTACACATATAGTCTAACCAATATAACAAAACGAAGTGCAGCACAATATATGAATCTTGAAACTGTGCTGTAATATAAAAATATGATTTTACTGAAATCTCTAAAAATATTTCATTGAGTTTAACCCCGCTGATCAACAGGCTGTAAACCAAAGCATGACTTGTGTTGCATGCACAATCATCATTCAGACTGTTTAGATTCTTACTCTTCTTTATTTGTTCAATATGTACAAATCAAAATGTCACATTACATAGCAATGTTTGAAGCTCTCCTTTGGTTCTGTACAAGGTTACTCTGTGCTATAGCCTTTCTACTCCCCAAAGCTGTGTTAAGGACACTTAAGCTATTAATTGCATTTAATTAATTGCATTTAATTCCGGAAATTATATTTGTTCTCCCTTATTCATTTAAACTGTCCATGTCAAGACTACCTTGGAAATGCTCTGTTCTTTTATTTTTTTTCCTATAGAGTTGAAACAGAAAGAACACAAACATCAAATTGTTGAAATAAAGCTCTACAGTGATTAGATGCAGTCCACATCACCTATGCTAACATATAGCACGTTTACTATAAAGTCCACTGTAACAGTACTTTCATTGGTGTGAAATGGAGTGTTTCCGGTGTAGAAACAAACCAAGTGGAATATGAAGATAGCTTTAAAATGACATGGAAAATATGAAGACTAAGATTTGAGACAAAAACTTAAATGGTGATTGGGGACTTTGTTCTCCAAAATCCTAAAATTGGTAGTATCATGTACTCTGCATTTTTTCACTTTTGGGGAATACATTTTCCATCTTGAAATAATAATAAAAAAAAGAACACAATCAACATAAACATCAAACAAAACGCCCTACATCAAACAAAACCCTAAATGGTTTGAATGAGCCATTTATGCTGGTGAGTATAACCACACAACACTGTGTGTAAATAATGTATCCAGATGCAGGATGCACTACTAGAAATCACAATCAAACACAGTCCGGCCTGCTATACCCCTCCATGGACTAAATATATCCATGGTCCTGTGACGGCGATAAGAAACAGGGCAAAGTGGGAGGAAGTGTTTTAGATTCCTTCGGTCAGAGGAGAAGCGGACCTCCAGAGTGGGCATAGGGGCTTTCCAAGTCTGTGGGCCCCGGGTAAGGTGGAGGTAAATGGGTTCACTGTCCCTGCATGTCCCCGGTGCCCTGTGCCTGTGCTGCAGTGGTGCTGAGGTACTGCCAGCTGAGAGCGGCAAGCAACATGGCAGCAGACAGGTACATGGGCGACAGGTGGTGGGTCCTGGACGCTAGGCTAGACTGTGACAGGGCGGACTTCTCTCGGATTAGTGCCAAGACGTGCAGGGTCTTGTCCCGCGACGGGTCTGTGTGGGAGACCTTCTGTAAAATCTGCAGAGAGGGAGAGCGATATTGTTTGTGTTAAAGTGCAGCAATAAGGTGGAAGTAGGAGATCAAACATGAAAATAAAAAAATTGCACCCACCTCCTGGCTGTACTGGGCGATGATGGTCTGCACAGCATTCATGTTGGTGGCTTCCATCATGAGTGTGACTGCTTGTCCCTTTCTGATCTTCACCACTCTCTGGAACACCATGGGGTTGTTGTAGCATGTCGACAGTGTAGCTATTGCCATCACCTGGACGGGGAGGAAATTACACATCTTAAAATGAATAATAAATGAAAATAAATATCTTGACAAAATTGTATGAAAAGTGTGTCAAGCCTTTTCTGAATATTTAACTGAAAATATGCTGTTCAAATATCATGTCACATAAATCCAATTAAATCACTGTGTTTGCTGGAAGGCAAATAAGTAATGAATCAGGGCGTACCTGTGGAATGGCACAGAAATTGAAGACACTCTGGTTGCGCAGGCGGGACAGGTAGGCAATAACATCCGGGACGTGTCGCAGAGCATCGGTGACCAGCAGGTTGAGACAAGAGAGAGCCGACTCCAGCTTCTCCGGCTGGGCCAAGTCCTCCAGACGACCTGCAAACTGACTCCAAGCCTGCCCAGGGACACACAATATGAACACATTACATCTGGTACTGTGTCTGGGATTTTTTATTCAATAGTCAGCAGATCAGCAGGAGTCCTGTTGTTTTTTCTTTTACTCTCCCTCTGCTTTCTTGTTTTCTTAAGAGAACCCATGACTGACATGTGTGGCCCTCCTCTCCATACTGCAAACTTTATAGAGACAGAATATCAGTCTATAATATCAGGGTGTTACAAATCTATAAATTCTGCTGATAAAATGTGAGGAAATATTTAAATTGGAGTGAGTTCACTTCAATGCACCCCTACTGCATCAACACACACACACACACACACACACACACACACACACACGCACACCCACGGCAAAGGTATGCGTTCTTACCTCTTGTGGCCAGAAGGCACGTCCCTCTTGCATGTCCTCTAGATAGTCTCGGATGATGTTAGTCTTCTGGAGGAACAGGCCCATGGAGTTGGCCAGCTCAGTGTCCCGCCCCACCTCGGGGTCCTCCAGCTGGGACGCAGAGAACAGCTGAGACAGACCGATACCCACCAGACCCGCCACGTAGTGACAATACTGCGGGATGAAACAGGACAACATGGCATCAACTGTTATTATCCCAGCGTGACATGTTCTGTATGGCAAAATACCAGCTTATGATTGGATACACACAGTGACTGTGCTATCCAATTTAACATTTATACAGTGTTGAAAGAGTCATAGGGTTTAGAGGAAGTTCTACACGTAAATGGGCTGTAATAGCGCTTTTCTAGTCTTAACAACTACTCAAAGCACCTTTACATAGTACAGGAACCATTCACCATTCACACACTGTGGCCGAGGCTGCCGTACAAGGTGCCACCTGCTCATCAGATAAACACTCACACACATTTACAGTCCGATGGCGCAGCATCGGGGGCAACTCTGGGTTCAGTGTCTTGCCCAAGGACACTTCAACATGGGCCTGCAGGGCCAGGGACCAACCTTCCAATTGGCAGGCAACCGCTCTACCACTGAGCCACAGCCGCCCACAGTGCATGGTAAAGGAAAATTGGTATCAAAATTAAACTACCAGGATGACTGAATACATTAAGACAGAAAGAGGCTGCAGGGATAAACTTCAATAATGACATATAGTAGTTCACAGTGCCTGAAACTGTGCCAGAGATCTGTGTAGTTAAAGGAGAATTCTGGTCGATTCCAACACGTAGCTCTGTTGTTTGTAAATGTGGAGCGCTGTCAGTAGAGAGAAAAATGAAAACAATCGGTGCTGCCTACACCATGTTATCCTCCTGCTAGAGTTAGCACCCCACAGGCTTAAACAGGGCAAGTTTTACATGTGTTTTTAGCTTCTCAACATGTTCAAAATGTCATTACATGTGCCTACCCTTGTGCAGTGATTCCTTCCGAGGGAACACAGTGAATCTGACTGCAGTAGATGTGACAGAAAGGCCTAAAAGTTGTGTGAGTCCATACCTCTGTTTATTTCCTTCTTTCCGATGAAGTCCACGCTAGTTGATTGTCGAACTCATACAATTCAATATTCCAAAATGTATTTGTTCCACAAATAGGCAGAGACAGGAGTGTAGAGGGCGGACTGCAGCAAGTCAAAAGTTCAAGAGCCCACGGTTGCTTAGTTACCTATGCACATGCCATAGCTCTTGACCTCTTGAACTCTTGTAGCTCTCCTGGCGCCACTGTGGTGTCCGGTTAAAGCCATAGTCATTACTATGGACGTAACCATGGCAAATCGTTTTTTTTGTGAGTGTAACAAATACATTTTGGAATATTGGATTGTCTGAGTTTGACAACCGACTGGTGTGGTCTTCACCGGAAATCAGGAAATAAACAGAGATATGGATTAACACAACTTTTATGCCTTTCTGTCGCATCTACCGCAGTCAGATTTGCTGTGTTCCCTCGGAAGGAATCACTGCACATGGCTAGGCTCTTTAACATGTTTAGAGGCTAAAAACACAGAAGCTAAAAACACATTTGAAACTTGCCCTGTTTAAGCCTGTTGGGTGCTAACTCTAGCGGAAGAACACGCTGTAGGCAGCACTGATTGTTTTCATTTTTTTTTCTACTGACAGGACTCCAATTATTGGAAATTAAACACATGCTCCTGTTACACCCGTTATATGTCCAACAATTTCAATGTTATTTGAACACAATAGTAATACAAAGTTGACATTTACCAGGTCCCACTCCTTCATGGATCCCACTTTCTTTTCCAAGAAGTCAGCCATTCCTGCTCCCATCCGGTGGCAGATGTCTGAGATGACATCTCTGTACTGCTGAGCAAGGTTTCTGAATTCCAGTGATATCTGGATAGCAAGTACACATGAAGATTATAGTTACTGATTTCATACTGATATTATTTAGAACTGTCTTTGATCTGACTGACAAAGACTTTTATATTAAATACCATCACAGATATTAGACAACAAACTGACAAACTAAACCCGGTCATCATCTGTTATTGTGTAAAAACTACAAAAAGAATCGGACTGCTGCCATTTTATCTGTAATTCTATCTTTAAAAAGAACCTGCATCAGTAAAGCCTGGAGAGCCTAACAAACCTGCCTACACCCCTTCCATATGTACCACCATGCAGTGCTACTGACCGTGGGGAAATCCGACAGAACCTGTCGGTCTTTCTCCTGGCTCTCTGTGAAGCACCACCCATCCTGGTACAGGTAGGTGTGGAAATCATTCAGCATGGGGACCTTCTTGTCCAGAGGGATAGTCATGTCGTCCTCGACTGTGTCCAGCGCTCGCAGCACCAGGTAGAAAATACAAACTGCATGCCTGGATCAGGAAGACATGTGAAAACCTGACTTGTCATTGATTCAAAAATATATGTAGAGGATTCCCTTTGACCAATGATAGATAAAATGCACACACTAAAGATGTTAATATACAAACTGCCATCTCTTTACTGACTGTTATGACCTGAGGTGATTGTAACTTAGCGACCCAGCAGCAGCAGCAGCAGACATCCCTGCCTGTAATATTAGCGGTTTCCTTCTGAATTCATGCTGCAGGTCATTGCAGGTCACCAGGAGAATTGGGCCACACACACTCATCTGTTACTGGTGATTGAACGTTACTTTTACTTATAGACACATTAAATCTGCTTCGGCATGGCTGCATTAAAAGCTTTTATTTCCAACACTGTACCTGGTCATTATTAATTATGCATGAGTGAACATTAAATAAATAAGCTACAATGTTGATGTAATGAATGTTGTAAGTAATTTTTCCTCACTTGATTCCAGTGTCTCCAGTGCGAGGATTGGATGCTTCAGTGTATTTTATATCACTATGAAATAGTTTTTGGGGGGTTTAACTGCTAGTTAGATAAAATAATCTATTTGATGATATCATCTTCAGGTTATAGGAAAAAATAAAGGACATTTAACACTATTTTCAGACATTTGATAGACTAAAAAATAAACCATGTGATCATAAAAATATCTTTAGATTAAACATTATTGAGTTATTTGCAGCCCTAAGTAACATGTTACTGTATAATGTGCCTAATGTATCCTAATGATCTTCAGATCAGTACTTCCCTTTGGAACAGTAAGCAACAGAGAGTAGATACATGTTTTCTCCAGTATTAAGGAAACAAACGATGTGCATTTGAATTGGTCGGCCATGAACAGCAGTACATTTTGGTTTATTAAGGCTGCTGCCTGTTATTGAATTAGTTAGCTATTGATAAGAAATCTTATGCAATAGGCCTATGTGTCTAGAAATTCTGAGTGCCTGACACAAACCCAGACATAATTGCAACTCCACAGGTCATACTAGCATTTGTGGACAGTTTTTAGGAGTAATGAGACAAATGCACCAGATAACATAAGGGAGCCAAATCCCAGTAGGCCTCTGTCAATCGCTAGTAGTTTCAACGTTATACATATTTGTTTTCAATGTATCTTTTGTTTAGCACGTTCTGCACATGTTTCACACATAGAAGAACTAGTGCTGCAGAAACGTGAAGTACCGTAGCCAACGCCCCTGGTTCTGCACTTTAGGGAAGAAAACGCAGACACACGCCTCCTCACCTGGAGCCAGCTTTTATTTACTCACCTTAACTCCCCGTCCAACGCTTGTATCACAGCTGCAAAACTCCGGCTGGTTTGGTTCAGGTACAGATAGCAGGTCCGCAGACTCAAACTCATGGACTCCTGGCAAAAGAGACAAAAGAACGTCGTTTGTCGGTAAAAGCCTGCGGGTCTGAGGGCACTGCATGGACGGGCAGCCTCCTGCAGGCCCCGCTCCCCCAGCCTCCAGCTCGGTAGAAGGCACCGAGGCGTCCCGCAGCCGCGCGGCGTTACCGAGAGAGAGCGCTTGAACACGGACAGAGAGACTGGACACTTGCAGCATACTCCAGCCATACAAATAACCACGGTACGACCGAGCCCGCAGCTACAAAACGACTCTGTCCGTGTCGACGCCACGGCTGGTGGGGAACATTTGAAACATGTGGAGGACAGGCGAGTTAAGGGGTCGAATAACGTGAAACACGTTTAGCTAGACGTCTGGTAGAGCTAAATCAAGCTCTCCACCGGATTTAAAACTGTCTCCCACGTCCTTGCTAGTAGAGTAAGGTCTGTGCACAGCGTTTATAGATCTGTTGTTATGAAGATTACTCCGCCCCTCCCACTCTAAAAGCTGTAGGCTACGATTTTATTACCTGTTAAAATTGCAAATAAACGTCCGCGACTGCTGCTAAACCCAAAATACATTTCTGTATCAGAACAGAATCTGAACATTATTGGCTTTAGTGTTTTGAATGTAAAACACATAGGCCTAAAATAGTAGCCTATATATAGCCTAGTAGTTCGGCGCAGGCTATGTAATTACCTAATGTTGCCTCTTGGTGATCATCATCATCATGAGCAGGGAAAAGAATAGTGTAAGAATTTTTATTTCAACCTGCAACCTGCAAAAAAAACCCTGCTAGGCTATACTTTGATGTTGTTTAACGACTGATATCAACAAAATCTTATCAACACTGTCCAAAAGCAGTACCCTGCATGATTGGATCACTGAGGAATCTAGATTACAATGTTGATGATGAGATGAGTCTGAATTCTTTTGGTTCTTCAAAGCTGGTTTAAAATCCTTCTGGGAGTGCAACAAGTCCTTCCAAACCTGCAGAACTGCAGGGATATTGACAGACCTATATATGTCTCAATTTTACTTGTGTGATGTCCTTTTCAATACATAGCCTATTTAATGAGCATTGTTGGAGGGAGCCGGGGATTTAAGATGTGTATTGCCAACAGACAGTGATGGATTGGGATAAAAAAAACAAACTGGCATTTGCCACACACCGGCTCTATTTCTGTCAATAACCTAGTTTGGAAATGAGGAACTGCGAGTGAATCTTTCCACGCACCTTGCTGCAGTACAAACTTGAATATTTGTGCCTTCATGTATAAAACAACTTATCAAAATCAACTGAAGACAAATTATCAGTAGTGGCCCTGAGGGGTTCATAGGAGGGAGGGCCTTCTGGCATGTGCCCAAATTCCAGATGACCAGTCTGTCAATGCCAACAGCTGCTTCTTGTAATTGTTACAATACATAACGTGAAACTAATAGTTAGCTGGATCATGGCCAGAATGTTTTACAGTGAATCCCATAGCCCTGCATAATTTAAGATGAGAGCATGCAGGTTATTGTAAAATCACTGGGATCTATTTGAGCTGGATGAGAATTAACATGATTAGAGGTTTGAATCAGGCTACTTCTGCATGACAATTTTGGCCCATATTCTTGATCAGGTGACAAAATCTGACCAGGTCAGAGAAGAAAACCCTGGTTTCAACTGTTACCAATACATCTAATGTTAGTAAGTAAATGCACATCTGCGCAGCTGGGTTGGGTTGGCACTGTGGTAGTGTAGCAGCATATAGCCTAGTCCGTCTGAACATAGACATCCTTTTCTCTACAGGACAGTGAGTTTGTTTTGAAGAGCTATGCGCTCAATTAAGAAGATCTGGCATCCAACACAATCCTGAAAAACTATATTGATTACCTAAATAGGATTAGGTTCACAATGCTTGGATGCACTTGTTAACCTTTTATTTGGGTCATGTAATAATGCTGCCAACCAAAATGAAGGCAAATTTAAAGACTGACTGGTCAAAGCACACCTCTCTCTTTCCCTCCGGGTCACAATGCGGTTAAAAACATTGGGATTAACCGTCAAACATGCGCACTGCATCTCTTCCTGCGTTTAACCCTCCAAGTGTATTATGTAACGTAAATCCCAAGTCAATGCACATCTCCCTGCCTGGCCCAAAACATTAGTGAGTGATCTGATTAGTCCAACTAGCTGACTGTGTTTCCATCGGCTCACGAAAGAGCAAATTACAGCACCATAGGTACAGCCAGCTCAATCCATTACAATGCAGGCTGGTTGTTAGACCGACGGGCTGCCGTGTTGCTATGCTGTTACACAGAAACATTATGTGCTGCGTCATTAGAAAGGCACATCTGTAAAGGCAACCATGCATCCAACCCGCATGTTTCTGCTGTCTTCATTTTCAAATGACAGGTTTATTCTTAGTGTATTTTCAAAAACAGAGTTTACTCACATAATCCAACTTTGGCATGACGGTTTTGCATCCCCCCATTTTAAACTTAAATAGGTTGAATATCTCTTCTGGGTGGCCCAGTGACTTAAGAATGTCCATGTTGCTTTAGATGTTCAGCTGTCGGCTACGAATTGATGTGTAAACCTGGAGCGACGTTCCCCATCAAAGCGAGACACAGCAGCAGCAGCACCGGGAAGAGAACACGGCTTTCAGTCACAAGTCTCGTCAGATCGACTGACGCCTCCGATTGGTTGGCGAGTCATGGGCATAGGGCTCAGTGTCCAATGAGTGGCTAGGACGTCTGGTGTGATGCCCCGCCTCGGTGAACTGTCAGTGGAGCGCGGATTCTGATTGGTCCGATATTTATCCTAATAGAAAGCATTGAAATTGTATAGTCCTGGGACTGATCACCAGTTGGTTGGGTTCTTAGTGTGTTTACACACTGTGTGTTATTTATCATCTCGAAAGATAGGGGTTTAAGTCATATTTCTAAACATGATCTGTTTTTTAAATAATTTTTTTTATATTTAGGATGTTTAGTCTGTTATGCATTTTTGTCTGACTGTGAGGCAATGTGTACCCTTGTTTTTTTAAAGCTATAAACAAACAAAAAAACGTAGCTACCAAGTACAATATACTTTAACAAAAATGGCAAATATGTAAATAAACAAACATCACAAATAAAGTGAGGAGACTAGGAACTTGTAATAAAAAGTTAAGTACATGATGAATTGCCTGGAAAAAACAACAACATTTAATTAAAAATGAGTTAAAATAAGGCCTCACTAAGTGTCTTAACTCCTACTATAAGTAAAGCCTGGTGAGTTAAGCTCAGCTGCCTCATTGCCAAGTAGCATCAACAAGTCAGTAGAAGAAATCCAAGCATGCAAGCATACGCCCAGACCTAACAGCTCTTTATCTCTCTCTCTTTCTTGCACTTTCACACATAAATGCACGTTTGCAGACATCAATAATACTCTTTCAATTTCAAATATTGACAAATGACATTTTACAGTAATACAGCTTGTGGCAATGGGTGCACATAGACACCCACGTAGAAAGAAAGAAGAAGAGTGTATGTTATACCATCAAATTCACTGATTAAAGCCTGGCTGAATATAGCCTGTGTATGGGGTCAGGTTAACAAACAATTTGACAACACACACATGCAAGACAACACACAAAACACAAAGTCAAGGAAAAAATCTCTGAGAAACAGGTCATTTTTTTCCACAGCAGACCTTTAACTTGCTATGGAAAGCATAGGTGCAACTAATGACATTAACATGGCTCTGTTCTATTTAAGTGCCCAGTAAGCCATGTGACCGTGCGCCAGCATGCACAATACTACAACCCTGCTAATTCGCATACACTAATTAGTGTAGTGCATGCCAATGTGCTCTACTTCCTATGAGACATCAAAGGTTTGCGGTGAAATGAACCCCTTACCAAAGTGAGTCCACAACAATCAACAGAGAGCATGAACTGTAGCGTAAAATAAATGTGGCTGGGTCACAACTGTGTTTTAGTACTAATTGTGAGGAATGTACTTTAAAGTGAGAAAATGACAATTTGTAAGCATCCTGACACCTTTTCTGAGCAGGTCGAGAAAGCTGAAGTCAGCTCTGTGTGTGTGTGTTTGTGTGCGTGTGTGTGTGTGTGCCAACAGAAGCAATCCTATCAGCAGGTTTAGTGGCATCAAAGATCCAAGACCGGATCAGGAAAGACTCTCTCAACTCTCAATTTCAATTTGTTTTAATTTAAAGAGCTTTATTGGCATGACAATACATTGCTTTCATTACCAAAGCAGATAACATATAAATAAAAGGAAATTGGCAATAACTGGCACAACATTAACTATATTATAAACACCAAGTTAAACATAAAGGGATAAAAGCATCAGGAGCACAATGGTACAGCAAACTCATTTACACAACTCAACACAATGTTACAACTTCATCACAATTTAACTCAACATATTTACAGGAGCCTATTGATCTGGGTGGATGTTTTGTTAGGAGAGGTGTCTTACTCCTGCGTGGTGGTTCCGTGACCATCTCTTAATCTGGGAAGGAGGCAACATAGTAGCTGCGGTTTGAATTGATTTTACAATAGACATGTTTAACTTGTACTGGCAGGAAAACCGCTTGTGTCAGTAATTACAATTAATGATGGCTGCATTCCATTTAGGTTTGCCAGTTTGAGGGACCTGCTAATGCCCATGCTCACTGAGGCAGTTAAATGGAATGGAGTCATGATGAAAGTTATGTTTCAATATTAAAATGTAGAGAAGTACGCTCATATATATTCATCATGTGATTGCCTTCTAATCAGATGATGTACAACATAGTGAATTTCCACTTATGGATAAGAAAGTTAAAAGTGTTCCTTTTACTAGAGGGGAACATAACTGCACCGTCTTACCAACCTCTCTCTCTCTCTCTCTCTCTCTTGCTCTCTCTAGCTCTTTCGCTCTCTCTCTCTCTCTCTCTCTCTCTCTCTCTCTCTCTCTCTCTCTCTGGCATTGACAAGACTACAAATCTGTGAGACTGAACTTTATATGACTGAAAATTATAATGTTGGTGATGATCTTAAAATGACAAGTCATTCAAACACCCTGAGGAGGACCTCAATGTCTGCAATGAATTTGATGGCAATCTCTCAAGTACTACTCGAAAAATGTCAAACTGCATGGTGTTGCAAAAGAAAAAATCAGGGGATCACCAAAGTCAGGGTTCATCCTCAGGGCACCACAAATGCCATCAAACGTAAATTTCATGGTGAACCATGCAATAGTTATTCAGACATTTTATTTCAAAACCTTGAATAAAAGTGAAATCCTGTGTTTGAAGTCTTACCTGAACACGCAGAAAGGCTACTGTGTCAGAACCCAGACAGATCATGTCTAACCTGTTACTCTGCATGGCGCAACAGTCTCCTCCTAATATGTGCGCACATGCCTTTGTTTTAACACTGACACTGTCTTAACACTTTCAAACACAAAGAATCTGCAACCTCCTGCACAGTATGTGCGGCACTGAACCAGAAACATCTCATACATTGTCATTAGTCTTCTACTCTTTTCACTCAATGAGGCAAAACTAACATGTCTTGCACTTCCAAAGAAAAGCTCTTTTTCCTTTTTAAACTAATTTAAACTCGCCAAACTGGAAAAAGCGTAGCGGACAATATAATATAAGTTGATGACACTCGCTTGGCTAGGCTGAAAAGGGCAAAACGTCAACAGTTTTCCCGAAAGATGATATCTATATGGCCGAGAGCATTACCAAGAGGAGGAGCTCAGTGTTGAAAGTCATAAGCTGTTGTAATAAGTCAACTTGTTGGGAGTGGAACCATTCAGCTGTCGCTCGTGGAGCATTGCTTGTCAGAGTCTCTTGTAATCAGCAGACAACTAAATGATTGGCCCTACAAAAGAAAAGAGGAGCCACATTTTAACTGAATGATTCCTAAATTACCAGGGCTGAGGAGTCTGGATGGAACTTACCACGTGAGTGAACTCAGTTGTAACTTTGACAACAACTGTAAAGGACTGGTGAAGGGATGTTTCCTTTCAACCTGATTGTCTCTAACTTTTCTTTCACCTTCTTTTTTGCTGAAATAGCTGAAACATTGCTTAAATTAATGTATTCTTTTAGCAACACCATTAACTACTGTTGTTTACAGATGTCCCACAAAGCTATACAGTATTTGGTTCATTTCTAACAACCACTGTACAGACACGTACATACTGGTTTCTCTGATCTTACATGATAATCAGTCTGTTTTTGTTCAGGTTAAGTCGGAAGCGATCTCTGTTAAATGGATATGAAAACGAGCCTCCACTGTACACGAAGAAATGTTTGACCAGTCTGAAAACTCTGCTGGACAGATATGAGACTGACAGAGACACAGAGCATGCCAAACGGAAGTAAGTACTGGCTGAAAAAGAGTTACAGTATATACTGTGGTGTGCATCATATGGGGTGGAACTGTTGTCTTAAGCAATGTGTTGCAATGGGAAAAATGCAGGACAGAGAGTATTTCAGGTGTCCCACAGTTTTACTTCCTCTTGATATTATTAATGTCAGAAACATGTCGAGGTAACCGTATTTCCGTATGTCATATCATACACTATATGTTGTTATGTTTCAGTCCCATATGTTACAGCCTTGCTCCTAGGCTGCCAAAAACAAGTTTACGAGTACAAAATGGGCATGTTTAAGTACAAAAATATACAAAAGAATGTGGACTCAGTCATGTAAGCGTGTATGGGTGTGTGGAAATGTGCAGCAAAAAGAGAAGGACTGTTGGAAGATAGTGAGCTTAATGAGTGGCTTCATGTGTGGCTCAGGGAACTAATGACGACCCTCTTCCCCCAAGCTCTGTTCTGACAAAGAAGAAGAGCCAGCAAAACAGGCACACCCAGTATTTCAGCCCTAGAAATATGCTCATAGAATGGACACTTAACATGCCTGATTTGCATTTACTGTTTATGGTTGCCTTTGGAAAGATTATTTTAACAAAAAAGTAAATTATCTGATCTTAAAGGAAAAGTTCAACATTTTGTGAAATACACTTATTTGCTTTCTTGCAGAGAGTTAGATGAAAATACCACTGTCATGTCTTTCCATTGAAAATGAATCTGCAGTCAGTTAGCTTAGCTTAGCACGAAGACTAGAAACGGGGAAACTGCTAGCTTGGCCTTGTCGAAAGGTAACGAAATCTGCCTTTCATTTTGCCTATTAGTATTTCTTGGCTACCTTGGCTTGACTGTTTCTTCCAGTCACTTGTTGGAGTCAAAACCAAAATGTGTCATTTTTTTCCTTCAATATTTGTACGGATTGAAAAAACAAAATACAATGGGTTAATTATTGAGCTTTAGAGGTGCTGGTAGGTGGATTTTGTTAGCTTTGGACAGAGCCAGCCTAGTTTTCCTCAGTTAAGTCTTTATGCAAAGCTTAGCTAACCAACTACTTGCTGTTGAAACATATCAGAGGAGCCTGTTCAGTGGAAGGCTGCTCCTTCCCAAGTGTCGGACCAACAGGCTCAAGGACTCCTTTGTCCCTCATGCCATCAGACTCTACACTCGGGGGGAGGAGGAAACAGGCCAGAGAGGGCAATACAAAACAATACATCAACACATACACACACCCATGCAGTACATGTGTACAGTACATACACACATACATACATACATACACACCTGGACTTACAGTAATACTTGGTCACTTTATCACTTTAACACCGGACTCAACAATGACACTCTGATAATTTATGGTCTTTTTTTGTCTTTATTTGACAAATGTTCTTAATGTTATTATTATTACTGTTATTTCGTTGTCTTTATACAGTCTTTTTTTATCTATTTTTTTCTTGCTAAAACTGCTGCTAGAATTTTCACTTTCCTCGCGGGAGTCATCCCAAAAGGATCAATGAAGAGAAGTGTAAGTCTAAGTCTATCTCAGTGATATTTAATGCCCAAACGAGTGGTATCTACTTTCTCATCTACCTCTCTGCAAGAAAGCAAATCAGTGAATTTACCAAAATGTCTATTTGTTTAAAATGTGATAAAATAAAAGTGTGACAACAAATTCTTATCACGTCTCCAACTGAACTTTGTATTCAGAAGTCTCAAAAAGTATTCCTGAATCCCACCCTGTTTACATTCAGTGGTTTGAGTTATTCAGCCAAACTTTGTGTTCCAGGGCGAGCTGGGGGCGTCCCTGCACACCTGAAGCCTGTGTGAATGGAAGGTCAAAACCCCTGCCGGACACTGAGAGCTTCTTCCACCAGATATCATCCTGGGCTGACACACAAAACTCTGTCAAGAAAGTATTGCAGCATCTCCAGTTCAGACAAGCCACCAATGACATTTTACTCAATGAGTCGGTTAACAAGAAATTTTTGGAGTTTCGCCGTGACTTCACTGAGGAATGTGGTGCAGAAGATAAGCAGCATTCATGGGCCGTTATTGAGAAACAGGAGGAGGTCGTCATGTATGGACCTTATTATCCTAATTACAACAACGGAGAACACAGCGAGGACATCATTATAAAACAAACCCAGGAACTTCTGGAGTCAGAGACTGTCTCAGAGAATTGGAAGGTGTATGTTTTCACCATGAACAGTCCGTGTTTGGCTAGAAATACGGATCCGTGCATGCTGAACCTGGTTCAGAAAGCTAAGGAGTGGTGGAGCGTGTATGGCGTAAAGACTCATATTGGTTATATGAAAAACTGGGGCTTCAAAGGAACTAAAGAATATCTGTTCAGGGATATTAACTACAGCCAAGTGAACAGTATCGATCAGGTTGAGGACCATGAGAACTTTGTCAAAGCAGCTGAAAAGGCTGATCTTAATCCTTTGTGTGAAAATCTGTTTTCTGATGTCAAATTCCTTCAGAGATCTACAAGGTTCTCTTTGATAAACAGTGTGCAGGGGTCGGACTGGAAGAGTTACTTCAAAAGTATGCATAGCATTTTTGAAAGCAAACCAGAAGAGGAGAAGAAAATCTGCACACGTGAGGCGGACACTGTGATCGAGGCTGCACGAGTTCTGCTTACAGAAAAAAGTGGAAGCTTTCAGGAATATTTAGACAAGGGTGGCGCATTTGCTTTTCATTACACTTTTAGCTCCCAAGTATCTGACGTCATCCAGGATCAAATGAGACTCACATTTCAACAGTGTTGGAAGGAGATGGTGCAGGACAAATATGCCGAGATCGTCAGGGAGAAGCTGACTGAAGACTTCAATCAATGTGCCGTCCAGCTTTTTATCAAAGATATTGTAATGTTCACAAAAGAATACTTAGAAATTGGAAGGATGCAGTTTTCAGAAGCTCCACAAGTTCTCTGACAACTCAACTCTTTGCCAAATGATGAGGAAGCAACTGTAAATGTTTCACACGTTTGGTGTGCAATTGAAGTGAAATGAATGACGCCAAACTTTTGTGTCATACATAACATTGGAATTATGTCAAAATGCTTTGTCTTTATTAGTTTCCTCAGTAGAGCTACAGTTGCACACAGAGGAAGGGCATCAGGTAGTGCTAGTCCACATATCCACATCTTTCACTCTGTCTTTACTTACAAAATATCACAAATGGTGTATTACAATTATATTGGAGTGGAGTTTTACATATATGCTCATATATTTGTTAATGCAAATGTGGGACATCACCACATGTTGCCCCAGCCCTCCATGCTTTTCATAAGAAAATCAAAGCATGAAGTATTTAACAATCTGTACAGTCTTGATACAATACACTGTCATAAAGTCTATCAAACAACCTTCAGCTAATAGATAATGGATAGATGATTGAGTAGTTTAGGGCATAGCCTTTTACTAATAAATACTAGCAGGATTAAAGACGATTATGCTTTTTTTTATGGACGCACATCTGCACTTGTGTCAGCAGAGGGAGCTATGTGCCATTACTTCTATTTACATTCATAATGTGCAACTTAACTTGGCTGCATAGGTAGTTTATGATGTATTTTTTCATAGATATGTCAATACCGACTCACGTTAAATCGAAAGCCATGCCGTTCAGGCAACTGTCCTGAAACAAAGTGGGAGATCATGTATGTTTGAGGTCATATCTCTGGTGCTGATGAGTGATCATGTCTCGAGCAATTCTTTCTTGCAGTAAGTAAGGAAGAGATGCTCATGATTATCTACTCTTTGTAAAATTTGATGTACTGTGAAATTACACCTCTGCATTAAAATCAATGGCATCACATACAAATGACTGGAATCATTGAATGTCAAGTTTGTGAAATGTTTAAAGGGTCAGTTCATCCGAATCCTAATTCACATACATATCCGTTTCCATTTTGAGATATTGCTGCTCAGACTGAGTCGGCCTATAACAGCTAAGTTGACTGCAAATTAACTGACATCCTTTATAGGTTTATAAAAATAGCAAAGTGCTTTGGATACTCTGAATAATCCAAAGACTCATCACAGTTGGAATCATCTACCAAACATACAAATCACTGATCACATTGAGGTCTGTGGATTATTAAGTTACCGCCACATCCTTTGTTCTGTAAAGAGACTAGCTATTGAGATTTTGAAAAATAAGTTTTCCTTCACCTACATTGCATGCCATGCAAGTAAATAGGCCTCCCCCTTGTGAGTGTGAAAATACATAGTTGTTTTCTTATTAATGTGAACTGAACCTTTACGTACACTTGCTGCTCCATGGTGCTGCGTTTGACTTTGAAGGGCGCTGTTGTGATTGTTGTGTGTGTGTCCATCATTCATTGGCAACTTGTTCATATTAATATGAAAATGAAGACAATTATTTTGAAATAAAAATAACTCAGGGAAATAAAGTCTGAACATCACTGTTGTTTGTTTCTGGTTCATGTTATAGCTTCAGTCACTTAATGCCCCTGCACTGGCATGGTAGATTTGTTGCAGTTTTTGGGTGTCTAATCACAGTGCTACTCAAACTCCGTTCAGTCCATCCATTGCTGTGAGTGAACACACAGTATCTGTGCAGTTCTGTTTATGATCTCCATTTCTTGTGTGACGCCCACATATTTGTCCCGGAGCATTGCACTGAAGGCGCTGTGCAGAAACATCTGCAGCTAGAGTGTCAGTCAGCTTTCTGCAGAGACTTGTCTCTCAGGAGAGTTTTATCGCTATTGTTTGAGATGCTGGTTAGGTCTTCTAGGCCAGGATTAGGTTGTTCCAGGGCTCAGCTTTGGACCCAGAAGACCCACCGTGACCCCCAGGGGACATCTTGAGAGGAATGGTCCCACTTTGAGTTGTCATGTAGGCTGGCAAGGCTGAAATCTAGAGGGATAGAGAAGAAAAGGGTGAGAAGGCCCATATTGGAAGTTATATAATCTGTCTTCCGTTCCTTCCACTTAACATTGAGATAAAAAATAAAAAACAGGGACATTAATCGTTTCCTTTTTCTATCCCATTGTTTGGCATGTGGGAGTCATGTTAATATAGTATAAGAGTGCAAAATGGGACTCAATATTGTAGAATTTGGGTTATTATAATCATGTCTAAACAGTAGTTGAACTCTTGTCTGTTGCAGGTGATATGCTTTTCTGGGCTTATTAGACGGTTCTAGCTGAATTTAATGTGCCTTTTTTTGTCATCATAACCACTGAATCTGAAACAAATTTTGGAAGTAAAAATTCTCTGAAATTCAAGTTAAAAAGGTGTTCAACCTGTGCATGTGCACTATGTTGTGTGTACAAGCTGTGAGTGTCCGGCTCCGTCTTTATCTGGCGAGGCTCCTCTGTGGTGTTGGAGGCCCGGGGAGTGCTGCTTGGCGTGACCGGAGTCTCACTGCCTGGGGTCCCTGTGGAGCACAGGAGCTGAGGTTATTACACGTTCACAGGAGGGCATGTACGTGTAAATGGTCCTAGTTAGTAAGTTTCAGCCACGTCCCAGTCTCGCATTGCAAGACCTTCCGCCATAGAGCTGCGGAGGAGGGTCTGGCCAAATGCATTCTGGTTTATTGGCATTTCTTTAAACCAATCACAATCAATCTCGGGCACCGCTAAGTGGCACAAGGAGCAAAATATCCTCAGGAAGGAAATTATTTGGATGGTACATTATGTTCAAATGTTGTTTTTCCAATTTCCAATGGCACCTGAACAATCCAGAAAGTGACACATCTAGGATATGGACTAGATATGCCCCTGCATATCTAATAAATATGCCTACATGCATACATACATACGAGTGTAAATATAAGCGATGTGGGTTTGAAGCTAACCAGTGTGGGACTTGTTGACGTTCTTGGGTTTGCGTTTACGGGTCTGGATCCCCTCTTTCTTCATAGCCAGGGGTCGTGGTACCTGTCAGGACCCAAAGACAAAGGAATCAGTCAACAACAGCAGGCTGAAGTGAGTGCAGAATCCATGGAGGAAGGGTGAAAATGCTCTTTTAGTAAGTTGAGGTCAACATTCAGAGATGCAAAGGAAAAAAAGAGATGGCAAAAAAGTATCTCTTGTCCTCCAAACTAGTCCATTTTTTCTACCAAATTCTAAAGACACAAGTCTCTATGATCAGTTAAAGTAAAAAAGTGTGTTTTCAACTGGCTATATACAAGATTTCAACATAATCCGAGATGCACTTGCTCTTCCTCCCCTTCTCCATTCTTTCCCTCTCTCTCACCCCATGAAGCTTCATGTAGAGGCCACAGGCGTTGCAGACCGGCTCTCCCTCTGCATTTCGTCGCCATAGAGTGGTGGTGGTGGTGTGACAGTTGGTGCAGGACAGGCCCACCCTTCTGGAGGCAGACTGGAGCACATAACATGTCAGAGCCATCATTTTAAAAAAGGAGAAAAAGGAAATCATTTACACCTCAGTAGTTAACATCTGAATGGTACAGAGTACCAAAGTGCTCTGCTGTCACCCACCAGTCGTCTTTGAGGTTTGATGAGAGGTCTGTTGATGCCATTCATCTTGTGGTACAGTCCGCAGGCGTTGCACAGGTAGTGGCCGGTACCATCCCGCCTCCAGAGGGGGGTCGACATCGCCCCGCAGTTCACACACTCTCGCCCCTCAGCAAAGTCATCAAACAGGTCTGTAGGAGGATGACAAGAAAGGAATATGATACGCTAAAACATCAGTTTTTCTTTTTCCTTGAGCCTGATCTGGATCAAACAGTCATTTGATTCTGTCGTGTAATTTTTTTTAACATCAGGTCAAAGATCATACAATACTATATGAGCTAGAATACCTTCTGTAACTCTCAAAACTGCACAGGATGAGCTAAAAAAAATCCATCCTGGTCCAGTTGAAGCCACAGCTATTTTTCTGAGAAGTTATTGATTTATTAATAGTGTTTAGCAGTAACTTGGTAAATCTGGTGATGACAATTTAGTATCATTGTCACACATTGCAATGAAAATGAAATAGACTTTACATAACTTCCACATGTTACACATATTTAGCTTGTATTAAAGACCACACCGAGCTAATTTCTATGATTCTTAGAAAACTGAACATCCAGCTGAGGTAATGCCACTAACAATCATTCCACTCTGCACAACCCTGCACTGTCTCACCCTGACTATCAAATGCAGTGGTATCTCTCCACCAGCAGGAGGAGCGGGTTACAGTTTCACAGGCCCACACACCAGCAGCCTGGATTCCCTCCTTATCTCACAGCTCCCCGTGAGATAAAGAGCCCGCTGGAAACAAGAGACGGAGTAGATATAACGACTCCACTTCATATGCCTTTCTCCTTCTCTCTCAGTTAGCATGACATCTCATAACTATAATCCTCACTCATCTCACCTCTGTCACGTTGGACAGAACAGAGAACCACTTTGAGCCATTCAGGCTAAGGAGGCATCAATCCGTGGTATGATGATGTGACAACACAGGCTACAGTATTTATCAGCTGCTATGAGCTTATGCTGAGAATAGATTGAGGCAACGTTCAAAACATCAACATGTTAACTGCAAAAAGCCACATTTAAATCAGATCATGTTGTTGTTTTTAACTGTACGTTTCACTGTGCATAACTACTTTTCTTCAGATGGCATTAATCTGGCCTCCATCTGCTTCTCCCTCGCTGCAGAGCCAACTGATACATGTTCAGGCCTCCTCCAAGGCTGAGAGCAAAACAGCGAGTAGGGCAAGCTAACCTTGAGCCAGGCAATTGTAGCCAACACAACACAGCAACACAAGACAATACACAAAAGAAACACTGCAATGCGTCCATGTCTGTCTAAATGGAGGTTGTTGTTTTCCAGCGCTTTAAGAGAACATAGGTGATAACAGCTGGGACACATGTGGAGAAAAACGCTCTGCAAAATCGTGTTTTTCTATATGTCACAAGGTTGGCAGTTTATGAGGGAATACAGTGGCAACATTTAAAAGTAACAAAGCTTATTTACTCAGCTTTATCTACTGTCTTTTTTTTTTTAATTCTACATAAATATTTCTTTTGATGTTGGACCTTTTTACTCTGTCTGGCAGCTGTGGTCACTCAAGACTTAAATATGCTTCAATAAAGACATGACATCAAAATATTTGAAAATGTTACTTAGCTAATTATAATAGAGGGGCCTTTCCCAATGGTGGAAAGTAATTAAGTACATATACTTAAATGTTGTACCTATGTACAAATTTAAGGGTACTTGTTCTTAACTTGAGAATCTTACTTAATATTGCACATTTTACACCACTACATTTATTTGACAGATGTAGTTACAAATTTGTTTTGCAGACAAAAAACAAGATTAATCTATAAAACATGATGCTTTTTTGTAAATGAAACTGTTTATGAAATAGTTTAAATCAGCTCCATCCAAGATTAAATTCAATGTACATGCACATGAAAACATCAGTAATAATATTCTAATGATTACAGTTTTTAAGAGTTTTACTTGCAATTGAGTATTTTACAGCTTGGTAATTTTACCTGTATTTACTTAATCTAACTATTCTATTGATGTTTTATGCATTTTACATGCATTGCTTTTTAACCCTCATGTTGGCTTCAAATGTGATCCCTTTGAAAAATGTCTCTATCTGAAACATGGGCTTCTTTTTAACCAAATTACCACAAATTCTATACAATGCTCTTTGCAACTACAATTGATCACTTTCATTTCTGAGTAAACTCATCTGTGTGTTCCTCTGATCTTAACTATTAGTCAAAATAATTCAAAATTTCTGTTTTTTAACTCAAATAGTAGTTATAATGTTATTAGTGAAAACTAAAAAAAAAAGTCTGAAAAAGGGACTAAAATGTCAAATTTCCACACAAGGGTTAAAATATATACTTTAGTAAATCTTCTGATATTTTTCCACCGATGTTTACCCGAATGCTGGTGAACAGTTAAAGTCATCAGGTGATTTTTTATTTTCTAACACAGGTGTCAGGCTCTTTGTGTGAGGGAGACACGTTTACCTTTCAGCACTGCTGGGGTCCAATCAGAATGATCTAACAGATATAATGTCATGATGTTTATCCAAAGAATCAATACTAAAAATAGTTTTGTGGTCAAAGCAACAGCATAGCTGGTTACATTTAATACTTTTCCAAAATAACCCTTGTGTCTTCCTGCCAAAATTGAAAATTAACACTTTTGTTAAAAGTTAAAACTTTTTCTTAGGTTTTTGTACCTTTTTTTCAACACTTTTGATGCTTTTTTTTTTATGTTTGTCACTTTTTTTACATTTTCAACACTACATAACACTAACTTATTAACTTTAGTTTCACAGCTATTTTTGGAATTTATGGTCAATAAACCTAATTTAAAAGAAATTATACCTAATGTTTGAGTTGGAAAAGAAGAAATTGGGAATTATTTCAACTAAAAGTAAAGGAATGCATGTTGAGGGATAATCACAGACTGGAATATGTTAAATTTTACTCAATACTTTTTCAAAACCATTTTTCAAATGCTGTAAAACTGAATATGACACCACGAAATTAATGAAAGTAGAGATCTGTATTTGCCAAAGAACGTTGGAATCAATCATGTTATTTTGGGTAATTACAATTGGGTAGTTAAAAAGAACATTGATACAGGAAAACGGGTCAATTTGACCTGAGGACAACATGAGGGTCAAGCAAGATTACATTTATGAAAGAAAGCTCATATCAAGGCAGAATGAGACAAACATCTGATGAAACCTTTTTAACAAAGATGTTTACACGCCATTTATAATATCAAAGTAATTTGGCTGCTTCTCTGGAAGAATAAGAGTTGCTAACTTGATTTAAGCAGCTTTTAAATATAAATTATTTTCATAGGTGTTCTAAAGTTGCTCAGTTAAGCTACATAGTATGCTAATTATCACTGACAAGGATCATTAAAGGAATTATCATGTGATTTATTCCATCTTTCATTGACTGAGAAGAAAAAGTAAATCAGTTCACAGCTGAGGGAGTTTCCCCTTTCCCCTGCTCACAGAACAATAGAGAGACTTTCACTGCACGGATGAATGCCACTTCACCAAACACTTAGATTGGATTTAATTTGATGTGATTGTGAAACAATGAGGTGAAGTTGTTACTGAAGAAAAGCGGTGAGTAAACAGGTTATGTACTGTGAGTTGAGTAGGATTGTAATCAGATGAAGAGGTCAGTGGGGATCAATGCTGTTATCTGTCACATTGTTGCACAGCGGATCCTTTTCTTTCTTCATCACACAGATAGAAGAGGTGGCCTTGTAGGGAACGTTTAGGCTTGATAAATAATCCGAATCAGTCAGTCAGCTTTACATATCGCCTGCAGCTTGTTCCAAATGCAGCAGCAAATGCTAGTGAAGTACAGAATTGATTTTAAGATTGTTTTATTTGTTTTTAAAGAACTGCATGGATCGGTAGAGGTTACGTTTTTGAACTCATCATCTCCTATTTCACCTCCTCACATCTGGTGATCAATCACTGCTCGCCATTCCACGCACACAGTAAAAACCTGAAGGTGATCGAGCATCTTCACTTATTATGGAATAATATACCTCTAACAGTTAGATCTCCCCTTCCACTGACACCTTTAAAACCCATCGACAGACCCATCTCTTTTCTTTGGCCTCCTAATCATCCCGAAGACCTTACTGCACTCTGGTTTTTGTTTGTTTCTATTTTATTTTGTTGTTTATGCAACGCTGTATTTGTTCTGATTGCATCAAGATTTTCTATGTTTTTTTCATTCACCTCTATTCTCATATTTAGGTCTGTTTTTATTTGATCTTTCTTGTGTTTTATTGAATCTCTTTGTCAAGCACCCATCTGTTGCTTTTAAATGTGCTATATAAAGAAACTTGACATGACAACACAAAGCATTTAAAGTGCAGTCAGACACACAAAGAGTAAGATAATATTTGTAAATGAGGAATTTAAAATGACATAATATTGAAATGGGGATATATTCATGAGTGAATGAGACGGTTTAGATGTCCGAAGAAACACAGGTCCAATAAACTCAACACCCATAACGTAGACAACACAAGGTGCAAGTCATCCAAAAAATGACAACCCAAGCAAAATCAATATGTTGCGATATATATGATCCAGAACAGCCGACACTGCAACCTGCAGCTTTAGGCCAGTTTAACGTTCAGCACTGCAGGGGCATAAAGTTAGCAGGTAATGGTTCCTCCTGACAGCTGTTTCAAAAAGGAAAAAGGATCCACTATATCCTCACTATAAGGTTTGAGTTTTCAGCTGAGTCCTGTACTGCTGCTTAGATCACAAACACACACACACACACACACACACACACACACTTTAAATTAACTAAAATCTGACCTCAGTCAAACAGTGCTCATAAACCACAATCCCTATAAACTGTGTTATCAATGCATGTATCCATTCAGGTCAGTTAAATATTCATTTATATCACTCCAATAATAGCTGCATTTGATTTATGAAAATAAGCCAAAACATGTTTGTCATATTGTGTGGCTATTAACAGCATAGGCTAATTATGCCTGGGCCTAATTAATCTTTAGGCTAATTTTCATAATACCCAATATGGCTTGTTGGTTTGTTTTATTTATAAAGCAAATAAAAGTTCGTTTAAATCGCCTCTTGAATTAAAAATGCAGCCTTTTATATGGAGTCCATGTCTTTTTTCAATTCAAAATACATTAACTGAATTTCCCTTAATGACTTTGATTTTTTAACGTTTTTCTTACTTTTAAACGTGTAAAATGTCACTTCGAAGCACATAGCATGGTAGGTCTATAGTTAAAAAAAAAAAGTAACAGGCGACTTGGTCTTATAAACGTGATAATGCAGAGAAGCAGCGATCACCTACAAGACCCTCAACGCACCACACAATCTCACACTTTAATCAGGTTAAATTTACTAATTTCATAAACTGTTTTAGGGTGAAAGTAGCCAAACATAACACAGTTATTGGGTCTAACAAAAAAAGGGCTTTCCATTTCATATTAGCCTACCTGTCGTGAGAATCCATTGCTGAGATTAGAACATGTGTTATTTAAAGAAGGTGGCAGCCATGCAGCGTTGAATGCATCACAGTGATGATCGATCTCTCGTGGCAGCCTAACTTTCTTAAATTCGTTATTATTTTCAGTTGCTGTGTTGTTTTATTCAAATACTTATGAATAAAATCAAAACATGCAAGCCCTGCTGCATTTAGCCTAAATTCGAAGTTTTAGAAATGTTCGTTCAGCAGAAATTTGATGAACAATAATAAGGCCTCATTGTCAGAAAAAAAAAAACTGGGCTGAAATTTAAACTTGTCTCTTTATTTAGGGACGTCTAAATGATTCGTTTACCAGAGTTTGTGTTAATTGCAATATTGTTATGTTGTATTAATATATTATAATGTTTATTTATTTGTAATATTAAATAATAGGTTAATGATTTATTTTAGTGCAATATGGTGTGTTTAGTGTTTTTTTTTTCAACTAAAAGGCTTACTGCCTTTACTGGGTTTTAATTGAGAGATTATTTCCAATAGGCTATACATGCAGAAGTAACAGTTTATTTTTAAAAGATTTGCGTATAATTTCGGCCCATAGTCGATATTTTCTTTTTTAAGAGAATCCTGTTCTGTGAAAAAGAAACATCTAACTTCCATAGTTCTTACAACCTTTCATCTCGTTCATGTTTTGTATAGCCATTAAGCTGCTCTTCATTAATTTTTGACAGCTATAAATAAATAAATAAATAAATAAAATGTGCTTCTCTCGTTTTTCTCCCTGTAGTGACAGTGAAGCTAAAAGTTTGACATTCTCCAACTTTCTGTCTGAATGACAGAACTTCATAAAACACATTGTATTGGAGGGAAAAATGTTCAGCATGACATTTGAATATATTACATATACATACATATATACATATATACATATAGGCTATACATATACAACAATATTTCAATGTTCCCTTATTTTCCTGCTGCTCACCTATGTTTGGATGCCGGGTTGTGCCATGAGAAGCGCCGGTTTGGAGACCGTGGAGGACCGGGCTGTCAAAGGGAGACGGCGGCCAAGTTCCACCCACGTTCGGGCTTATGTAGGCCGGGTAGGGGCTGTGATACGGCCCGCTGAGGCTCCGCGCGCCGTAGTGCTCCCTCCCGTTGCCAGAGATGTTTAACGGGCTGCTGTATGAAGCCGTCTCCCGGACAGTGGCCACCCCGGAGGACAGAGGCGGGCTGGTGGAGAAGGCGAAGCGTGGAGACACCGGGGAGTGGTTGTATGAGGGCACCGAGTCGGAGCACGACTGAGCCCAGGCAGAGTGGCTCGATCCGGGGCTGCTCTGCTGCGACGCACCGGGCGTCTGGAGGTAGGGTAGCGCCGGGATCATGGGGGTGACGACCCGGGTAGTGGGCACATAAACCGGAGAGGTGCCCGCCGAGGCGTTGTGCAGAAATCCGGCCTCATAGGAAGAGGGACCGTGGTTGGTTGTCATTATGCCCTGATACATATCCACTCCTTGAAGCTTTACATCCGTGTTGATAGAAGGGATACAGTAGTGTGGATGAAGTCCCGCACAGGACTGGGAGTATTAAGGCAAAACAGGCTAGCCTGTAGGCTCTAGTTTAATACAATCCGCTAAGCTCTCTCGTCCTTAATACAATCAGATCTGCCAAGAAGTGAAGCAACCATCAGACAAAAAGAATAAAACTGAGAGGGGACATGAGAGAGGAGGAGTGAGAGACTTTTGTGATCAAGATCCAGCTGTTATCATCTCTCTCTCTCCTTCTCTCTCTCTCTCCTTCTCTCTCTCTCTCTCTCTCTTGCTCCCTCTCTCTCCCTCTCTCTCTTCAAGCCCCAAAAAATGTCAAAATGACTTTATAATGAAACCTAATAACTTTACAAAAATTCAACCAACTGCACTTTTGGATATTTTACGCCACACAGACATCTCAAGTGACTTTGCTTCAAAAATGTTATTCATAATTTTAAAAAACTATAAAGGCCTTTACAACGAACGGATCTCGTTAGTAAACGTCCTCCCTGCTAAATCCGATAAAACAACGTTTTTGTTTGTGTTTTCCTTTTGTCGATTGTGGTGATAATTTTAACACACAACACGTGTGATTTAAATGAATAACGTTTTCAGTAGAGTTGTTGGTCTCTTCCCTGTTACAGACCAATACAATAACATAAAACATTCCAAAATATCTGAAAATAAAATCATTTTTAACATTAAAACGACTTTTATTAAAGTCCCTGAGTTTCTTCTAAACCCCAAGCTGAATCCTCCATTCAATCAATACCAACTCTCTTTAAGATATGTCAACATTGAGTAGGTCTAAACTGTTTGATTAATTTGCCTATTAAAGCGACCTCAGTCTTTCATTAAATGCTTATTGGTGGGGGGTTAATTTCCCAGTAGGCTGATCTTTTCGATCACAATATTGTGTCTGTGGTGCTCATATTCCACTCATCTCTCTCCCACAGCGGTATCCAATGTAATACTAGGCTGTATACATGTGCGTCTTCTTTTTCTGCAAACATGTATAAATATTTCTCCTATGTTGTCTATGTGAATCAAAATAAATCCTTTATTATCCTGGTGACATTTGGTATCCATTTTGCAGCAGTGTGCTGCTTTACAAGCTCAAAAAAAGGTTTGATTATTCTGGTAAGCGATCCAGATGTTTTAAAGTTGATTAACACGCAGTGGCCGTTATTAACAACATATCAAGCCCAGTTCAATCAATCCATTTACCCCCCCAACGAATCCGTTATAGACACAGATATAGGCTTCCTTGTTGATTGGATTATGACTTCTTGGCTTCTATTTTTGTGTTGACCTGCCGTTTACATTTTGAACAAGTAACACTAAGGATTATTTTTTTGGCTTAGTGACAAAAATGAAAAATTGTGCTGGATGCTTGACGCGCCTTTAGTCGGAAGTGTCGGGCTGTTGTTGTCCTCATGGGGGACAGATTTATACCTGTCATCAACACCCGTCAACGTAAACACACGAGGCCATTTCATTGTGCAGCCACTTCCTACAAGACAGCCTCACTGAGTTATGTGGCTCTATGAGGCTGTCAATACAGTGTGTGTGTGTGTGTGTGTGTGTGTGTGTGTGTGTGTGTGTGTGT